>NW_027664028.1:0-106000 GCF_964034855.1 Anser brachyrhynchus
CTGGACTCACTGCACTGCATCCCCAGTGGTGCCAGTGCACTCTCTGGACTCACTGCACTGCATCCACAAGGTGGCAGTGCACTCTCTGGACTCACTGCAGTGCATCCCCAGTGGTGCCAGTGCACTCTCTGGACTCACTGCAGTGCATCCCCAGTGTTGCCAGTGCACTCTCTGGACTCACTGCACTGCATCCCCAGTGGTGCCAGTACACTATCTGGACTCATTGCAGTGCATTCCCATTGGTGCCAGTGCACTCTCTGAGTCACTGCACTGCATCCCCAGTGGTGCCAGTGCACTCTCTGGAGTCACTGAAGTGCATCCCCAGTGTTGCCATGGCACTCTCTAGACTCACGGCACTGCATCCCCAGTGGTGCCAGTGCACTCTCTGGAGTCACGGCTGTGCATTCGCAGTGGTGCCAGTACACTCTCTGGACTCACTGCACTGCATCCCCAGTGGTGCCAGTGCACTCTCTGGACTCACTGCACTGCATCCCCAAAGTGCCAGTGCACTCTCTGGACTCACTGCACTGCATCCCCAAAGTGCCAGTGCACTCTCTGGGCTCACTGCACTGCATCTCCAGTGGTGCCAGTGCACTCTCTGGACTCAATGCACTGCATCCCCAGTGGTGCCAGTGCACTCTCTGGAGACACTGCAGTGCATCTCCACTGGTGCCAGGGCACTCTCTGGACTCACTGCAGTGCATCCCCAGTGGTGCCAGTGCACTCTCTGGACTCATTGCATTGCATCACCAAAGGTGACAGTGCACTCTCTGGACTCACTGCACTGCATCCCCATTGGTGCCACTGCACTCTCTGGACTCACGGCACTGCATCCCCAGTGGTGCCAGTGCACTCTCTGGACTCTCTGTAGTGCATCCCCAGTGTTGCCAGGGCACTCTCTGGACTCACTGCAGTGCATCCCCAGTGGTGCCAGTGCACTCTCTGGACTCACTGCAGTGCATCCCCAGTGGTGCCAGTGCACTCTCTGGACTCACTGCACTGCATCCCCAGTGGTGCCAGTACACTCTCTGGAGTCACTGCAGTTCATCCCCTGTGGGGCCAGTGCCTCTCTGGCCTCACTGCAGTGCATCCGCAGTGGTGCCAGTGCACTCTCTGGACTCACTGCAGTGCATCCCCAGTGGTGCCAGTGCAGTCTCTGGACTCACTGCACTCCATCCCCACTGGTGCCAGTACACTCTCTGGACTCACTGCACTGCAGCCCCAGTGGTGCCAGTGCACTCTCTGGACTCACTGCACTGCATCCCCAGTGGTGCCAGTGCACTCTCTGGACTCACTGCACTGCATACCCAGTGGTGCCAGTGCACTATCTGGACTCATTGCAGTGCATCCTAGTGGTGACAGTGCACTCTCTGAGTCACTGCAGTGCATCCCCAGTGGTGCCAGTGCACTCTCTAGACTCACTGCAGTGCATCCCCAGTGGTGCCAGTGCACTCTCTGCACTCACTGCACTGCATTCCCAGTGGTGCCAGTGCACTATATGGACTCATTGCACTGCATTCCCAGTGGTGCCAGTACACTCTCTGAGTCACTGCACTGCATCCCCAGTGGTGCCAGTGCACTCTCTGGACTCACTGCACTGCATCCCCAGTGGTGCCAGTGCACTATCTGGACTCACTGCAGTGCATCACCAGTGGTGCCAGTGCACTCTGTGGACTCACTACACTGCATCCCCAGTGGTGCTAGTGCACTCTCTGGACTCATTGCAGTGCATCCCCAGTGGTGCCAGTGCACTCTCTGGACTCACTGCAGTTCATCGCTAGTGGTGCCAGTGCACTCTCTGGACTCACTGCACTGCATCCCCAGTGGTGCCAGTGCACTCTCTGGACTCACTGCACTGCATTCCCATTGGTGCCAGTGCACTCTCTGAGTCACTGCACTGCATCCTCAGTGGTGCCAGTGCACTCTCTGGAGTCACTACACTGCATCCCCAGTGGTGCCAGTGCACTCTCTGGACTCACTGCAGTTCATCGCCAGTGGTGCCAGTGCACTCTCTGGACTCACTGCAGTGCATCCCCAGTGTTGCCAGTGCAGTCTCTGGACTCACTGCACTCCATCCCCACTGGTGCCAGTACACTCTCTGGACTCACTGCACTGCAGCCCCAGTGGTGCCAGTGCACTCTCTGGACTCACTGCAGTGCATCCCCAGTGGTGCCAGTGCACTCTCTGGACTCACTGCACTGCATACCCAGTGGTGCCAGTGCACTATCTGGACTCATTGCAGTGCATCCCCAGTGGTGCCAGTGCACTCTCTGAGTCACTGCAGTGCATCCCCAGTGGTGCCAGTGCACTCTCTAGACTCACTGCAGTGCATCCCCAGTGGTGCCAGTGCACTCTCTGCACTCACTGCACTGCATTCCCAGTGGTGCCAGTGCACTATATGGACTCATTGCACTGCATTCCCAGTGGTGCCAGTACACTCTCTGAGTCACTGCACTGCATCCCCAGTGGTGCCAGTGCACTCTCTGGACTCACTGCACTGCATCCCCAGTGGTGCCAGTGCACTATCTGGACTCACTGCAGTGCATCACCAGTGGTGCCAGTGCACTCTGTGGACTCACTACACTGCATCCCCAGTGGTGCCAGTGCACTCTCTGGACTCATTGCAGTGCATCCCCAGTGGTGCCAGTGCACTCTCTGGACTCACTGCAGTTCATCGCTAGTGGTGTCAGTGCACTCTCTGGACTCACTGCACTGCATCCCCAGTGGTGCCAGTACACTATCTGGACTCATTGCAGTGCATTCCCATTGGTGCCAGTGCACTCTCTGAGTCACTGCACTGCATCCCCAGTGGTGCCAGTGCACTCTCTGGAGGCACTAGACTGCATCCCCAGTGGTGCCAGTGCACTCTCTGCACTCACTGCATTGCATCAACATTGGTGCCAGTGCACTCTCCGGACTCACTGCACTGCATCCCCACTGGTGCCAGTGCACTCTCTGCACTCACTGCAGTGCATCCCCAGTGGTGCCAGTGCACTCTCTGGAGTCACTGCACTGCATCCCCAGTAGTTCCACTGCACTCTCTGGACTCACTGCAGTGCATCCCCAGTGGTGCCAGTGCACTCTCTGGACTCACTGCACTGCATCCCCAGTGGTGCCAGTGCACTCTCTGGAGACACTGCAGTGCATCTCCACTGGTGCCAGGGCACTCTCTGGACTCACTGCACTGCATCCCCAGTGGTGCCAGTGTACTGTCTGGACTCACTGCACTGCATCCCCAGTGGTGCCAGTGCACTCTCTGGACTCACTGCACTGCATCCCCAGTGTGGCCAGTGCACTCTCTGGAGTGACTGCACTGCATCCCCAGTGGTGCCAGTGCACTCTCTGGACTCACTGCAGTGCATCCGCAGTGGTGCCAGTGCACTCCCTGGATTCACCACACTACAACCCCAGTGGTGCCAGTGCACTCTCTGGACTCACTGCAGTGCATCCCCAGTGTTGCCAGTGCACTCTCTGGACTCACTGCACTGCACCCCAGTGGTGCCAGTGCACTCTCTGGACTCACTGCACTGCATCCCCAGTGGTGCCTTTGCACTCTCTGGTCTCACTGCACTAAAACTCCAGTGCTGCCAGTGCACTCTCTGGACTCACTGCAGTGCATCCCCAGTGGTGCCAGTGCACTCTCTGGACTCACTGCACTGCATCCCCAGTGGTGCCAGTGCACTCTCTGGACTCACTGCACTGCATCCCCAGTGTGGCCAGGGCACTCTCTGGACTCACTTCAGTGCATCCCCAGTGTTGCCAGGGCACTCTCTAGACTCACTGCACTGCATCCCCAGTGGTGCCAGTGCACTCTCTGGACTCACGGCACTGCATCCCCAGTGGTGCCAGTGCACTCTCTGGACTCACTGCACTGCATCCCCAGTGGTGCCAGTTCACTCTGTGGACTCACTGCACTGCATCCCCAGTGGTGCCAGTGCACTCTCTGGAGTCACTGCAGTGCATTCGCAGTGGTGCCAGTACACTCTCTGGACTCACTGCACTGCATCCACCGGGTGTGCTAGTGCACTCTCTAGACTCACTGCACTGCATCCCCAAAGTGCCAGTGCACTCTCTGGGCTCACTGCACTGCATCTCCAGTGGTGCCAGTGCACTCTCTGGACTCACTGCACTGCATCCCCAGTGGTGCCAGTGCACTCTCTGGAGACACTGCACTGCATCTCCACTGGTGCCAGGGCACTCTCTGGACTCACTGCAGTGCATCCCCAGTGGTGCCAGGGCACTCTCTGGACTCACTTCAGTGCATCCCCAAAGGTGACAGTGCACTCTCTGGACTCACTTCAGTGCATCCCCTGTGGAGCCAGTGCACTCTCTGGACTCACTGCACTGCATCCCCAGTGGTGCCAGTGCACTCTCTGGACTCAATGCACTGCATCCCCAGTGGTGCCAGTGCACTCTCTGGAGTGACTGCACTGCATCCCCAGTGGTGCCAGTGCACTCTCTGGACTCACTGCAGTGCATCCGCAGTGGTGCCAGTGCACTCCCTGGATTCACCACACTACAACCCCAGTGGTGCCAGTGCACTCTCTGGACTCACTGCAGTGCATCCCCAGTGTTGCCAGTGCACTCTCTGGACTCACTGCACTGCACCCCAGTGGTGCCAGTGCACTCTCTGGACTCACTGCACTGCATCCCCAGTGGTGCCTTTGCACTCTCTGGTCTCACTGCACTAAAACTCCAGTGCTGCCAGTGCACTCTCTGGACTCACTGCACTGCATCCCCAGTGGTGCCAGTGCAGTCTCTGGACTCACGGCACTGCATCCCCAGTGGTGCCAGTGCACTCTCTGGACTCACTGCACTGCATCCCCAGTGGTGCCAGTGCACTCTGTGGACTCACTGCACTGCATCCCCAGTGGTGCCAGTGCACTCTCTGGAGTCACTGCAGTGCATTCGCAGTGGTGCCAGTACACTCTCTGGACTCACTGCACTGCATCCCCAGTAGTGCTAGTGCACTCTCTAGACTCACTGCACTGCATCCCCAGTGGTGCCAGTGCACTCTCTGGAGTCACTGCAGTGCATTCGCAGTGGTGCCAGTACACTCTCTGGACTCACTGCACTGCATCCCCAGTAGTGCTAGTGCACTCTCTAGACTCACTGCACTGCATCCCCAAAGTGCCAGTGCACTCTCTGGGCTCACTGCACTCCATCCCCACTGGTGCCAGTACACTCTCTGGACTCACTGCACTGCAGCCCCAGTGGTGCCAGTGCACTCTCTGGACTCACTGCACTGCATCCCCAGTGGTGCCAGTGCACTCTCTGGACTCACTGCACTGCATACCCAGTGGTGCCAGTGCACTATCTGGACTCATTGCAGTGCATCCCCAGTGGTGCCAGTGCACTCTCTGAGTCACTGCAGTGCATCCCCAGTGGTGCCAGTGCACTCTCTAGACTCACTGCAGTGCATCCCCAGTGGTGCCAGTGCACTCTCTGCACTCACTGCACTGCATTCCCAGTGGTGCCAGTGCACTATCTGGACTCACTGCAGTGCATCACCAGTGGTGCCAGTGCACTCTGTGGACTCACTACACTGCATCCCCAGTGGTGCCAGTGCACTCTCTGGACTCATTGCAGTGCATCCCCAGTGGTGCCAGTGCACTCTCTGGACTCACTGCAGTTCATCGCTAGTGGTGCCAGTGCACTCTCTGGACTCACTGCACTGCATCCCCAGTGGTGCCAGTGCACTCTCTGGACTCACTGCAGTGCATTCCCATTGGTGCCAGTGCACTCTCTGAGTCACTGCACTGCATCCTCAGTGGTGCCAGTGCACTCTCTGGAGTCACTACACTGCATCCCCAGTGGTGCCAGTGCACTCTCTGGACTCACTGCAGTTCATCGCCAGTGGTGCCAGTGCACTCTCTGGACTCACTGCAGTGCATCCCCAGTGTTGCCAGTGCACTCTCTGGACTCACTGCACTGCATCCCCAGTGGTGCCAGTGCACTATCTGGACTCATTGCAGTGCATTCCCATTGGTGCCAGTGCACTCTCTGAGTCACTGCACTGCATCCCCAGTGGTGCCAGTGCACTCTCTGGAGGCACTACACTGCATCCCCAGTGGTGCCAGTGCACTCTCTGCACTCACTGCATTGCATCAACATTGGTGCCAGTGCACTCTCCGGACTCACTGCACTGCATCCCCAGTGGTGCCAGTGCACTCTCTGCACTCACTGCAGTGCATCCCCAGTGGTGCCAGTGCACTCTCTGGACTCACTGCACTGCATCCCCAGTAGTTCCACTGCACTCTCTGGACTCACTGCAGTGCATCCCCAGTGGTGCCAGTGCACTCTCTGGACTCACTGCACTGCATCCCCAGTGGTGCCAGTGCACTCTCTGGAGACACTGCAGTGCATCTCCACTGGTGCCAGGGCACTCTCTGGACTCACTGCACTGCATCCCCAGTGGTGCCAGTGTACTGTCTGGACTCACTGCACTGCATCCCCATTGGTGCCAGTGCACTCTCTGGAGTCAATGCACTGCATCCCCAGTGGTGCCAGTGCACTCTCTGGACTCACTGCAGTGCATCCCCAGTGTTGCCAGTGCACTCTCTGGACTCACTGCACTGCACCCCAGTGGTGCCAGTGCACTCTCTGGACTCACTGCACTGCATCCCCAGTGGTGCCTTTGCACTCTCTGGTCTCACTGCACTAAAACTCCAGTGCTGCCAGTGCACTCTCTGGACTCACTGCAGTGCATCCCCAGTGGTGCCAGTGCACTCTCTGGACTCACTGCACTGCATCCCCAGTGGTGCCAGTGCACTCTCTGGACTCACTGCACTGCATCCCCAGTGTGGCCAGGGCACTCTCTGGACTCACTTCAGTGCATCCCCAGTGTTGCCAGGGCACTCTCTAGACTCACTGCACTGCATCCCCAGTGGTGCCAGTGCACTCTCTGGACTCACGGCACTGCATCCCCAGTGGTGCCAGTGCACTCTCTGGACTCACTGCACTGCATCCCCAGTGGTGCCAGTGCACTCTGTGGACTCACTGCACTGCATCCCCAGTGGTGCCAGTGCACTCTCTGGAGTCACTGCAGTGCATTCCCAGTGGTGCCAGTACACTCTCTGGACTCACTGCACTGCATCCACCGGGTGTGCTAGTGCACTCTCTAGACTCACTGCACTGCATCCCCAAAGTGCCAGTGCACTCTCTGGGCTCACTGCACTGCATCTCCAGTGGTGCCAGTGCACTCTCTGGACTCACTGCACTGCATCCCCAGTGGTGCCAGTGCACTCTCTGGAGACACTGCACTGCATCTCCACTGGTGCCAGGGCACTCTCTGGACTCACTGCAGTGCATCCCCAGTGGTGCCAGGGCACTCTCTGGACTCACTTCAGTGCATCCCCAAAGGTGACAGTGCACTCTCTGGACTCACTTCAGTGCATCCCCTGTGGAGCCAGTGCACTCTCTGGACTCACTGCACTGCATCCCCAGTGGTGCCAGTGCACTCTCTGGACTCAATGCACTGCATCCCCAGTGGTGCCAGTGCACTCTCTGGAGTGACTGCACTGCATCCCCAGTGGTGCCAGTGCACTCTCTGGACTCACTGCAGTGCATCCGCAGTGGTGCCAGTGCACTCCCTGGATTCACCACACTACAACCCCAGTGGTGCCAAAGCACTCTCTGGACTCACTGCAGTGCATCCCCAGTGTTGCCAGTGCACTCTCTGGACTCACTGCACTGCACCCCAGTGGTGCCAGTGCACTCTCTGGACTCACTGCACTGCATCCCCAGTGGTGCCTTTGCACTCTCTGGTCTCACTGCACTAAAACTCCAGTGCTGCCAGTGCACTCTCTGGACTCACTGCAGTGCATCCCCAGTGGTGCCAGTGCACTCTCTGGACTCACTGCACTGCATCCCCAGTGGTGCCAGTGCACTCTCTGGACTCACTGCACTGCATCCCCAGTGTGGCCAGGGCACTCTCTGGACTCACTGAAGTGCATCCCCAGTGTTGCCAGGGCACTCTCTAGACTCACTGCACTGCATCCCCAGTGGTGCCAGTGCAGTCTCTGGACTCACGGCACTGCATCCCCAGTGGTGCCAGTGCACTCTCTGGACTCACTGCACTGCATCTCCACTGGTGCCAGGGCACTCTCTGGACTCACTGCAGTGCATCCCCAGTGGTGCCAGGGCACTCTCTGGACTCACTTCAGTGCATCCCCAAAGGTGACAGTGCACTCTCTGGACTCATTTCAGTGCATCCCCTGTGGAGCCAGTGCACTCTCTGGACTCACTGCACTGCATCCCCAGTGGTGCCAGTGCACTCTCTGGACTCTCTGTAGTGCATCCCCAGTGTTGCCAGGGCACACTCTGGACTCACTGCAGTGCATCCCCAGTGTTGCCAGTGCACTCTCTGGACTCACTGCACTGCATCCCCAGTGGTGCCAGTGCACTCTCTGGAGTCACTGCACTGCATCCCCAGTGGTGCCAGTACACTCTCTGGACTCACTGCACTGCATCCCCTGTGGGGCCAGTGCACTCTCTGGCCTCACTGCACTGCATCCCCAGTGGTGCCAGTACACTCTCTGGACTCACTGCACTGCAGCCCCAGGGGTGCCCGTGCACTCTCTGGACTCACTGCAGTGCATCCCCAGTGGTGCCAGTGCACTATCTGGACTAACTGCAGTGCATCCCCAGTGGTGCCAGTGCACTCTCTGAGTCACTGCACTGCATCCCCAGTGGTGCCAGTGCACTCTCTGGACTCACTGCACTGCATCCCCAGTGGTGCCAGTGTAGTCTCTGGACTCACTGCACTCCATCCCCAGTTGTGCCCGTACACTCTCTGGACTCACTGCAGTGCATCCCCAGTGGTGCCAGTGCACTCTCTGGACTCACTGCAGTGCATCCCCAGTGGTGCCAGTGCACTCTCTGGACTCACTGCACTGCATCCCCAGTGGTGCCAGTGCACTATCTGGAGTCATTGCAGTGCATCCCCAGTGGTGCCAGTGCACTCTCTGAGTCACTGGACTGCAACCCCAGTGGTGCCGGTGCACTCTCTGGACTCATTGCACTGCATCCCCAGTGGTGCCAGTGCACTATCTGGACTCACTGCAGTGCATCACCAGTGGTGCCAGTGCACTCTGTGGACTCACTACACTGCATCCCCAGTGGTGCCAGTGCACTCTCTGGACTCACTGCAGTTCATCCCCTGTGGGGCCAGTGCACTCTCTGGAGTCACTGCACTGCATCCCCAGTGGTGCCAGTGCACTCTCTGGACTCACTGCACTGCATCCACAAGGTGCCAGTGCACTCTCTGGACTCACTGCAGTGCATCCCCAGTGGTGCCAGTGCACTCTCTGGACTCACTGCAGTGCATCCCCAGTGGTGCCAGTGCACTCTCTGGACTCACTGCACTGCATCCCCAGCGGTGCCAGTGCACTCTCTGGACTCAGTGCTCTGCATCACCAGTGGTGCCAGTGTACTCTCTGGACTCACTGCACTGCATCCCCAGTGGTGCCAGTGCACTCTCTGGAGTCAATGCACTGCATCCCCAGTGGCGCCAGTGCACTCTCTGGACTGACTGCAGTGCATCCCCGGTGGTGCCAGTGCACTCTCTGGACTCACTGCAGTGCATCGCCAGTGGTGCCACTGCACTCTCTGGACTCACTGCAGTGCATCCCCAGTGATGCCAGTGCACTCTCTGGTCTCACAGCACTGCATCCCCAGTGGTGCCAGTGCACTCTCTGGACTCACTGCACTGCATCCCCAGTGGTGCCAGTGCACTCTCTGGACTCACTGAAGTGCTTCCCCAATGTTGCCAGGGCACTCTGTGGACTCACTGCAGTGCATCCCCACTGGTGCCAGTGCACTCTCTGGACTCACTGCACTGCATCCCCAGTGGTGCCAGTGCACTCTCTGGAGACACTGCAGTGCATCTCCACTGGTGCCAGGGCACTCTCTGGGCTCACTGCACTGCATCTCCAGTGGTGCCAGTGCACTCTCTGGACTCACTGCACTGCATCCCCAGTGCTGACAGTGCACTCTCTGGACTCACTGCACTGCATCCCCAGTGGTGCCAGTGCACTCTCTGGACTCACTGCACTCCATCCCCACTGGTGCCAGTACACTCTCTGGAGTCACTGCAGTTCATCCCCTGTGGGGCCAGTGCCTCTCTGGCCTCACTGCACTGCATCCCCAGTGCTGACAGTGCACTCTCTGGACTCACTGCACTGCATCCCCACTGGTGCCAGTGCAGTCTCTGGACTCACTGCACTCCATCCCCACTGGTGCCAGTTCACTCTCTGGACTCACTGCACTGCAGCCCCAGTGGTGCCAGTGCACTCTCTGGACTCACTGCACTGCATCCCCAGTGGTGCCAGTGCACTCTCTGGACTCACTGCACTGCATACCCAGTGGTGCCAGTGCACTATCTGGACTCATTGCAGTGCATCCCCAGTGGTGCCAGTGCACTCTCTGAGTCACTGCAGTGCATCCCCAGTGGTGCCAGTGCACTCTCTGGACTCACTGCAGTGCATCCCCAGTGGTGCCAGTGCACTCTCTGGACTCACTGCACTGCATTTCCAGTGGTGCCAGTGCACTATCTGGACTCATTGCACTGCATTCCCAGTGGTGCCAGTACACTCTCTGAGTCACTGCACTGCATCCCCAGTGGTGCCAGTGCACTCTCTGGACTCACTGCACTGCATCCCCAGTGGTGCCAGTGCACTATCTGGACTCACTGCAGTGCATCACCAGTGGTGCCAGTGCACTCTGTGGACTCACTACAGTGCATCCCCAGTGGTGCCAGTGCACTCTCTGGACTCACTGCAGTTCATCGCCAGTGGTGCCAGTGCACTCTCTGGACTCACTGCACTGCATTACCCAATTGCGCCAGTGCACTCTCTGGACTCACTGCACTGCATCCCCAGTGGTGCCAGTGCACTCTCTGGACTCACTGCACTGCATCCACAAGGTGGCAGTGCACTCTCTGGACTCACTGCAGTGCATCCCCAGTGGTGCCAGTGCACTCTCTGGACTCACTGCAGTGCATCCCCAGTGTTGCCAGTGCACTCTCTGGACTCACTGCACTACATCCCCAGTGGTGCCAGTACACTATCTGGACTCATTGCAGTGCATTCCCATTGGTGCCAGTGCACTCTCTGAGTCACTGCACTGCATTTCCAGTGGTGCCAGTGCACTCTCTGGAGTCACTGAAGTGCATCCCCAGTGTTGCCATGGCACTCTCTAGACTCACGGCACTGCATCCCCAGTGGTGCCAGTGCACTCTCTGGACTCACGGCACTGCATCCCCAGTGGTGCCAGTGCACTCTCTGGACTCACTGCACTGCATCCCCAGTAGTGCCAGTGCACTCTCTGGACTCACTGCACTGCATCCCCAAAGTGCCAGTGCACTCTCTGGGCTCACTGCACTGCATCTCCAGTGGTGCCAGTGCACTCTCTGGACTCACTGCAGTGCATCCCCAGTGGTGCCAGTGCACTCTCTGGACTCACTGCACTGCTTCCCCAGTGGTGCCTGTGCAGTCTTCGGACTCACTGCACTGCATCCCCAAAGTTGACAGTGCACTCTCTGGACTCACTTCAGTGCATCCCCAGTGTTGCCAGGGCACTCTCTGGACTCACTGCACTGCATCCCCAGTGGTGCCAGTGCACTCTCTGGACTCACTGCACTGCATCCCCAGTGGTGCCAGTTCACTCTCTGGACTCACTGCACTGCATCCCCAGTGGTGTCAGTGCACTCTCTGGACTCACTGCACTGCATCCCCAGCGGTGCCAGTGCAGTCTCTGGACTCACTGCAGTGCATCCCCAGTGGTGCCAGTGCACTCTCTGGACTCACAGCACTGCATCCCCCTTGGTGCCAGTGCACTCTCTGGACTCACTGCAGTGCATCCCCAGTGGTGCCAGTGCACTCTCTGGACTCACGGCACTGCATCCCCAGTGGTGCCAGTGCACTCTCTGGACTCACTGCACTGCATCCCCAGTAGTGCCAGTGCACTCTCTGGACTCACTGCACTGCATCCCCAAAGTGCCAGTGCACTCTCTGGGCTCACTGCACTGCATCTCCAGTGGTGCCAGTGCACTCTCTGGACTCACTGCAGTGCATCCCCAGTGGTGCCAGTGCACTCTCTGGACTCACTGCACTGCTTCCCCAGTGGTGCCTGTGCAGTTTTCGGACTCACTGCACTGCATCCCCAAAGTTGACAGTGCACTCTCTGGACTCACTTCAGTGCATCCCCAGTGTTGCCAGGGCACTCTCTGGACTCACTGCACTGCATCCCCAGTGGTGCCAGTGCACTCTCTGGACTCACTGCACTGCATCCCCAGTGGTGCCAGTGCACTCTCTGGACTCACTGCACTGCATCCCCAGTGGTGTCAGTGCACTCTCTGGACTCACTGCACTGCATCCCCAGCGGTGCCAGTGCAGTCTCTGGACTCACTGCAGTGCATCCCCAGTGGTGCCAGTGCACTCTCTGGACTCACAGCACTGCATCCCCCTTGGTGCCAGTGCACTCTCTGGACTCACTGCAGTGCATCCCCAGTGGTGCCAGTGCACTCTCTGCACTCACTGCACTGCATCCCCAGTGGTGCCAGTGCACTCTCTGGACTCACTGCACTGCATCCCCAAAGTGCCAGTGCACTCTCTGGGCTCACTGCACTGCATCTCCAGTGGTGCCAGTGCACTCTCTGGACTCACTGCACTGCATCCCCAGTGGTGCCAGTGCACTCTCTGGAGACACTGCAGTGCATCTCCACTGGTGCCAGGGCCCTCTCTGGACTCATTGCAGTGCATCCCCAGTGGTGCCAGGGCACTCTCTGGACTCATTGCATTGCATCCCCAGTGGTGCCAGTGCACTATCTGGACTCATTGCAGTGCATCCCCAGTGGTGCCAGTGCACTCTCTGAGTCACTGCAGTGCATCCCCAGTGGTGCCAGTGCACTCTCTGGACTCACTGCACTGCATTCCCAGTGGTGCCAGTGCACTATCTGGACTCATTGCACTGCATTCCCAGTGGTGCCAGTACACTCTCTGAGTCACTGCACTGCATCCCCAGTGGTGCCAGTGCACTCTCTGGACTCCCTGCACTGCATCCCCAGTGGTGCCAGTGCACTATCTGGACTCACTGCAGTGCATCACCAGTGGTGCCAGTGCACTCTGTGGACTCACTACACTGCATCCCCAGTGGTGCCAGTGCACTCTCTGGACTCATTGCAGTGCATCCCCAGTGGTGCCAGTGCACTCTCTGGACTCACTGCAGTTCATCGCCAGTGGTGCCAGTGCACTCTCTGGACTCACTGCACTGCATTCCCCAATTGCGCCAGTGCACTCTCTGGACTCACTGCACTGCATCCCCAGTGGTGCCAGTGCACTCTCTGGACTCACTGCACTGCATCCACAAGGTGGCAGTGCACTCTCTGGACTCACTGCAGTGCATCCCCAGTGGTGCCAGTGCACTCTCTGGACTCACTGCAGTGCATCCCCAGTGTTGCCAGTGCACTCTCTGGACTCACTGCACTGCATCCCCAGTGGTGCCAGTACACTATCTGGACTCATTGCAGTGCATTCCCATTGGTGCCAGTGCACTCTCTGAGTCACTGCACTGCATCCCCAGTGGTGCCAGTGCACTCTCTGGAGTCACTGAAGTGCATCCCCAGTGTTGCCATGGCACTCTCTAGACTCACGGCACTGCATCCCCAGTGGTGCCAGTGCAATCTCTGGACTCACGGCACTGCATCCCCAGTGGTGCCAGTGCACTCTCTGGACTCACTGCACTGCATCCCCAGTAGTGCCAGTGCACTCTCTGGACTCACTGCACTGCATCCCCAAAGTGCCAGTGCACTCTCTGGGCTCACTGCACTGCATCTCCAGTGGTGCCAGTGCACTCTCTGGACTCACTGCACTGCATCCCCAGTGGTGCCAGTGCACTCTCTGGAGACACTGCAGTGCATCCCCAGTGGTGCCAGTGCACTCTCTGGACTCACTGCACTGCATCCCCAGTGGTGCCAGTTCACTCTCTGGACTCACTGCACTGCATCCCCAGTGGTGTCAGTGCACTCTCTGGACTCACTGCACTGCATCCCCAGTGGTGCCACTGCACTCTCTGGACTCACTGCAGTGCATCCCCAGTGGTGCCAGTGCACTCTCTGGACTCACAGCACTGCATCCCCCTTGGTGCCAGTGCACTCTCTGGACTCACTGCAGTGCATCCCCAGTGGTGCCAGTGCACTCTCTGCACTCACTGCACTGCATCTCCAGTGGTGCCAGTGCACTCTCTGGACTCACTGCACTGCATCCCCAAAGTGCCAGTGCACTCTCTGGGCTCACTGCACTGCATCTCCAGTGGTGCCAGTGCACTCTCTGGACTCACTGCACTGCATCCCCAGTGGTGCCAGTGCACTCTCTGGAGACACTGCAGTGCATCTCCACTGGTGCCAGGGCCCTCTCTGGACTCACTGCAGTGCATCCCCAGTGGTGCCAGGGCACTCTCTGGACTCATTGCATTGCATCCCCAGTGGTGCCAGTGCACTATCTGGACTCATTGCAGTGCATCCCCAGTGGTGCCAGTGCACTCTCTGAGTCACTGCAGTGCATCCCCAGTGGTGCCAGTGCACTCTCTGGACTCACTGCACTGCATTCCCAGTGGTGCCAGTGCACTATCTGGACTCATTGCACTGCATTCCCAGTGGTGCCAGTACACTCTCTGAGTCACTGCACTGCATCCCCAGTGGTGCCAGTGCACTCTCTGGACTCCCTGCACTGCATCCCCAGTGGTGCCAGTGCACTATCTGGACTCACTGCAGTGCATCACCAGTGGTGCCAGTGCACTCTGTGGACTCACTACACTGCATCCCCAGTGGTGCCAGTGCACTCTCTGGACTCATTGCAGTGCATCCCCAGTGGTGCCAGTGCACTCTCTGGACTCACTGCAGTTCATCGCCAGTGGTGCCAGTGCACTCTCTGGACTCACTGCACTGCATTCCCCAATTGCGCCAGTGCACTCTCTGGACTCACTGCACTGCATCCCCAGTGGTGCCAGTGCACTCTCTGGACTCACTGCACTGCATCCACAAGGTGGCAGTGCACTCTCTGGACTCACTGCAGTGCATCCCCAGTGGTGCCAGTGCACTCTCTGGACTCACTGCAGTGCATCCCCAGTGTTGCCAGTGCACTCTCTGGACTCACTGCACTGCATCCCCAGTGGTGCCAGTACACTATCTGGACTCATTGCAGTGCATTCCCATTGGTGCCAGTGCACTCTCTGAGTCACTGCACTGCATCCCCAGTGGTGCCAGTGCACTCTCTGGAGTCACTGAAGTGCATCCCCAGTGTTGCCATGGCACTCTCTAGACTCACGGCACTGCATCCCCAGTGGTGCCAGTGCAATCTCTGGACTCACGGCACTGCATCCCCAGTGGTGCCAGTGCACTCTCTGGACTCACTGCACTGCATCCCCAGTAGTGCCAGTGCACTCTCTGGACTCACTGCACTGCATCCCCAAAGTGCCAGTGCACTCTCTGGGCTCACTGCACTGCATCTCCAGTGGTGCCAGTGCACTCTCTGGACTCACTGCACTGCATCCCCAGTGGTGCCAGTGCACTCTCTGGAGACACTGCAGTGCATCTCCACTGGTGCCAGGGCACTCTCTGGACTCACTGCAGTGCATCCCCAGTGGTGCCAGGGCACTCTCTGCACTCACTGCATTGCATCCCCAAAGTTGACAGTGCACTCTCTGGACTCACTGCACTGCATCCCCAGTGGTGCCAGTGCATTCTCTGGACTCACGGCACTGCATCCCCAGTGGTGCCAGTGCACTCTCTGGACTCACTGCACTGCATCCCCAGTGGTGCCAGTGCACTCTGTGGACTCACTGCACTGCATCCCCAGTGGTGCCAGTGCACTCTCTGGAGTCACGGCTGTGCATTCGCAGTGGTGCCAGTACACTCTCTGGACTCACTGCACTGCATCCCCAGTGGTGCCAGTGCACTCTCTGGACTCACTGCAGTGCATCCCCAGTGGTGCCAGTGCACTCTCTGGACTCATTGCATTGCATCACCAAAGGTGACAGTGCACTCTCTGGACTCACTGCACTTCATCCCCATTGGTGCCACTGCACTCTCTGGACTCACGGCACTGCATCCCCAGTGGTGCCAGTGCACTCTCTGGACTCTCTGTAGTGCATCCCCAGTGTTGCCAGGGCACTCTCTGGACTCACTGCAGTGCATCCCCAGTGGTGCCAGTGCACTCTCTGGACTCACTGCACTGCATCCCCAGTGGTGCCAGTGCACTCTCTGGACTCACTGCACTGCATCCCCAGTGGTGCCAGTACACTCTCTGGAGTCACTGCAGTTCATCCCCTGTGGGGCCAGTGCCTCTCTGGCCTCACTGCACTGCATCCCCAGTGCTGACAGTGCACTCTCTGGACTCACTGCACTGCATCCCCAGTGGTGCCAGTGCAGTCTCTGGACTCACTGCACTCCATCCCCACTGGTGCCAGTACACTCTCTGGACTCACTGCACTGCAGCCCCAGTGGTGCCAGTGCACTCTCTGGACTCACTGCACTGCATCCCCAGTGGTGCCAGTGCACTCTCTGGACTCACTGCACTGCATACCCAGTGGTGCCAGTGCACTATCTGGACTCATTGCAGTGCATCCCCAGCGGTGCCAGTGCACTCTCTGAGTCACTGCAGTGCATCCCCAGTGGTGCCAGTGCACTCTCTGGACTCACTGCAGTGCATCCCCAGTGGTGCCCGTGCACTCTCTGCACTCACTGCACTGCATTCCCAGTGGTGCCAGTGCACTATCTGGACTCATTGCACTGCATTCCCAGTGGTGCCAGTACACTCTCTGAGTCACTGCACTGCATCCCCAGTGGTGCCAGTGCACTCTCTGGACTCACTGCACTGCATCCCCAGTGGTGCCAGTGCACTATCTGGACTCACTGCAGTGCATCACCAGTGGTGCCAGTGCACTCTGTGGACTCACTACACTGCATCCCCAGTGGTGCCAGTGCACTCTCTGGACTCATTGCAGTGCATCCCCAGTGGTGCCAGTGCACTCTCTGGACTCACTGCAGTTCATCGCCAGTGGTGCCAGTGCACTCTCTGGACTCACTGCACTGCATCCCCAGTGGTGCCAGTGCACTCTCTGGACTCACTGCAGTGCATTCCCATTGGTGCCAGTGCACTCTCTGAGTCACTGCACTGCATCCCCAGTGGTGCCAGTGCACTCTCTGGAGTCACTACACTGCATCCCCAGTGGTGCCAGTGCACTCTCTGGACTCACTGCAGTTCATCGCCAGTGGTGCCAGTGGACTCTCTGGACTCACTGCAGTGCATCCCCAGTGTTGCCAGTGCACTCTCTGGACTCACTGAACTGCATCCCCAGTGGTGCCAGTACACTATCTGGACTCATTGCAGTGCATTCCCATTGGTGCCAGTGCACTCTCTGAGTCACTGCACTGCATCCCCAGTGGTGCCAGTGCACTCTCTGGAGTCACTACACTGCATCCCCAGTGGTGCCAGTGCACTCTCTGCACTCACTGCAGTGCATTCCCAGTGGTGCCAGTGCACTCTCTGTACTCACTGCACTGCATCCCCAGTGGTGCCAGTGCACTCTCTGCACTCACTGCAGTGCATCCCCAGTGGTGCCAGTGCACTCTCTGGAGTCACTGCACTGCATCCCCAGTAGTTCCACTGCACTCTCTGGACTCACTGCAGTGCATCCCCAGTGGTGCCAGTGCACTCTCTGGACTCACTGCACTGCATCCCCAGTGGTGCCACTGCACTCTCTGGAGACACTGCAGTGCATCTCCACTGGTGCCAGGGCACTCTCTGGACTCACTGCACTGCATCTCCAGTGGTGCCAGTGTACTGTCTGGACTCACTGCACTGCATCTCCAGTGGTGCCAGTGCACTCTCTGGAGTCAATGCACTGCATCCCCAGTGGTGCCAGTGCACTCTCTGGACTGACTGCACTGCATCCCCAGTGGTGCCAGTGCACTCTCTGGACTCACTGCAGTGCATCCGCAGTGGTGCCAGTGCACTCCCTGGATTCACCACACTACAACCCCAGTGGTGCCAGTGCACTCTCTGGAGTCACTGCACGGCATCCCCAGTGGTGCCACTGCACTCTCTGGACTCACTGCACTGCACCCCAGTGGTGCCAGTGCACTCTCTGGACTCACTGCACTGCATCCCCAGTGGTGCCTTTGCACTCTCTGGTCTCACTGCACTAAAACTCCAGTGCTGCCAGTGCACTCTCTGGACTCACTGCAGTGCATCCCCAGTGGTGCCAGTGCACTCTCTGGACTCACTGCACTGCATCCCCAGTGGTGCCAGTGCACTCTCTGGACTCACTGCACTGCATCCCCAGTGTGGCCAGGGCACTCTCTGGACTCACTGAAGTGCATCCCCAGTGTTGCCAGGGCACTCTCTAGACTCACTGCACTGCATCCCCAGTGGTGCCAGTGCAGTCTCTGGACTCACGGCACTGCATCCCCAGTGGTGCCAGTGCACTCTCTGGACTCACTGCACTGCATCCCCAGTGGTGCCAGTGCACTCTGTGGACTCACTGCACTGCATCCCCAGTGGTGCCAGTGCACTCTCTGGAGTCACTTCAGTGCATTCGCAGTGGTGCCAGTACACTCTCTGGACTCACTGCACTGCATCCCCAGTAGTGCTAGTGCACTCTCTGGACTCACTGCACTGCATCCCCAAAGTGCCAGTGCACTCTCTGGGCTCACTGCACTGCATCTCCAGTGGTGCCAGTGCACTCTCTGGACTCACTGCACTGCATCCCCATTGGTGCCAGTGCACTCTCTGGAGACACTGCACTGCATCTCCACTGGTGCCAGGGCACTCTCTGGACTCACTGCAGTGCATCCCCAGTGGTGCCAGGGCACTCTCTGGACTCACTTCAGTGCATCCCCAAAGGTGACAGTGCACTCTCTGGACTCACTTCAGTGCATCCCCTGTGGAGCCAGTGCACTCTCTGGACTCACTGCACTGCATCCCCAGTGGTGCCAGTGCACTCTCTGGACTCTCTGTAGTGCATCCCCAGTGTTGCCAGGGCACTCTCTGGACTCACTGCAGTGCATCCCCAGTGGTGCCAGTGTACTCTCTGGACTCACTGCACTGCATCCCCAGTGGTGCCAGTGCACTCTCTGGAGTCACTGCACTGCATCCCCAGTGGTGCCAGTACACTCTCTGGACTCACTGCACTGCATCCCCTGTGGGGCCAGTGCACTCTCTGGCCTCACTGCACTGCATCCCCAGTGGTGCCAGTACACTCTCTGGACTCACTGCACTGCAGCCCCAGGGGTGCCCGTGCACTCTCTGAGTCACTGGACTGCATCCCCAGTGGTGCCGGTGCACTCTCTGGACTCATTGCACTTCATCTCCAGTGGTGCCAGTGCACTATCTGGACTCACTGCAGTGCATCCCCAGTGGTGCCAGTGCACTATCTGGACTAATTGCAGTGCATCCCCAGTGATGCCAGTGCACTCTCTGAGTCACTGCACTGCATCCCCAGTGGTGCCAGTGCACTCTCTAGACTCACTGCACTGCATCCCCAGTGGTGCCAGTGTAGTCTCTGGACTCACTGCAGTGCATCCCCAGTGGTGCCAGTGCACTCTCTGGACTCACTGCACTGCATCCCCAGTGGTGCCAGTGCACTATCTGGAGTCATTGCAGTGCATCCCCAGTGGTGCCAGTGCACTCTCTGAGTCACTGGACTGCATCCCCAGTGGTGCCGGTGCACTCTCTGGACTCATTGCACTGCATCTCCAGTGGTGCCAGTGCACTATCTGGACTCACTGCAGTGCATCACCAGTGGAGCCAGTGCACTCTGTGGACTCACTACACTGCATCCCCAGTGGTGCCAGTGCACTCTCTGGACTCACTGCAGTTCATCCCCTGTGGGGCCAGTGCACTCTCTGGAGTCACTGCACTGCATCCCCAGTGGTGCCAGTGCACTCTCTGGACTCACTGCACTGCATCCACAAGGTGCCAGTGCACTCTCTGGACTCACTGCAGTGCATCCCCAGTGGTGCCAGTGCACTCTCTGGACTCACTGCAGTGCATCCCCAGTGGTGCCAGTGCACTCTCTGGACTCACTGCTCTGCATCCCCAGCGGTGCCAGTGCACTCTCTGGACTCAGTGCTCTGCATCACCAGTGGTGCCAGTGTACTCTCTGGACTCACTGCACTGCATCCCCAGTGGTGCCAGTGCACTCTCTGGAGTCAATGCACTGCATCCCCAGTGGCGCCAGTGCACTCTCTGGACTGACTGCAGTGCATCCCCGGTGGTGCCAGTGCACTCTCTGGACTCACTGCAGAGCATCGCCAGTGGTGCCACTGCACTCTCTGGACTCACTGCAGTGCATCCCCAGTGATGCCAGTGCACTCTCTGGTCTCACTGCAGTGCATCCCCAGTGGTGCCAGTGCACTCTCTGGACTCACTGCACTGCATCCCCAGTGGTGCCAGTGCACTCTCTGGACTCACTGAAGTGCTTCCCCAATGTTGCCAGGACACTCTGTGGACTCACTGCAGTGCATCCCCACTGGTGCCAGTGCACTCCCTGGACTCACTGCACTGCATCCCCAGTGGTGCCAGTGCACTCTCTGGAGACACTGCAGTGCATCTCCACTGGTGCCAGGGCACTCTCTGGGCTCACTGCACTGCATCTCCAGTGGTGCCAGTGCACTCTCTGGACTCACTGCACTGCATCCCCAGTGGTGCCAGTGCACTCTCTGGAGACACTGCAGTGCATCTCCACTGGTGCCAGGGCACTCTCTGGACTCAGTGCAGTGCATCCCCAGTGGTGCCAGGGCACTCTCTGGACCCACTGCATTGCATCACCAAAGGTGACAGTGCACTCTCTGGACTCACTGCAGTGCATCCCCAGTGGTGCCAGTGCACTCTCTGGACTCACTGCACTGCATCCCCAGTGGTGCCAGTGCACTCTCTGGATTCACCGCACTACAACCCCAGTGGTGCCAGTGCACTCTCTGGAGTCACTGCACTGCATCAACAGTGGTGCCACTGCACTCTCTGGACTCACTGCAGTGCATCCCCAGTGGTGCCAATGCACTCTCTGGACTCACTGCACTGCATCCCCAGTGGTGCCAGTGCACTCTCTGGAATCACTGCAGTGCATTCGCAGTGGTGCCAGTACACTCTCTGGACTCACTGCACTCCATCCCCAGTGGTGCCAGTGCACTCTCTGGACTCACTGCACTGCATCCCCAAGGAGCCAGTGCACTCTCTGGGCTCACTGCACAGCATCTCCAGTGGTGCCAGTGCACTCTCTGCACTCACTGCAGTGCATCCCCAGTGGTGCCAGTGCACTCTCTGGACTCACTGCACTGCATCCCCAGTAGTTCCACTGCACTCTCTGGACTCACTGCAGTGCATCCCCAGTGGTGCCAGTGCACTCTCTGGACTCACTGCACTGCATCCCCAGTGGTGCCAGTGCACTCTCTAGAGTCACTGCAGTGCATCCCCACTGGTGACAGTGCACTCTCTGGTCTCACTGCACTGCATCCCCAGTGGTGCCAGTGCACTCTCTGGACTCACTGGACCGCATCCCCAGTGGTTCCACTGCACTCTCTGGTCTCACTGCACTGCATCCCCAGTGGTGCCTGTGCAGTCTCTGGACTCACTGCACTGCATCCCCAGTGGTGCCAGTGCACTCTCTAGAGTCACTGCAGTGCATCCCCAGTGGTGCCAGTGCACTCTCTAGAGTCACTGCAGTGCATCCCCACTGGTGACAGTGCACTCTCTGGACTCACTGCACTGCATCCCCCTTGGTGCCAGTGCACTCTCTGGACTCACTGCAGTGCATCCCCAGTGGTGCCAGTGCACTCTCTGAGTCACTGCACTGCATCCCCAGTGGTGCCAGTGCACTCTCTGGACTCACTGCAGTGCATCCCCACTGGTGCCAGTGCACTCTGTGGACTCACTGCAGTGCATCCCCAGTGTTGCCAGTGCACTCTCTGGACTCACTGCAGTGCATCCCCAGTGGTGCCAGTGCACTCTCTGCACTCACTGCACTGCATTCCCAAGGTGCCAGTGCACTCTCTGGACTCACTGCAGTGCATCCCCAGTGTGCCACTGCACTCTCTGGACTCACGGCACTGCATCCCCAGTGGTGCCAGTGCACTCTCTGGACTCACTGCACTGCATGCCCAGTGGTGCCAGTGCACTCTCTGGACTCACTGCACTGCATCCCCAGTGGTGCCAGTGCACTCTCTGGAGTCACTGCAGTGCATTCGCTATGGTGCCAGTACACTCTCTGGACTCACTGCACTGCATCCCCAGTAGTGCCAGTGCACTCTCTAGACTCACTGCACTGCATCCCCCAAAGTGCCAGTGCACTCTCTGGGCTCACTGCACTGCATCTCCAGTGGTGCCAGTACACTCTCTGGACTCACTGCACTGCATCCCCAGTGGTGCCAGTGCACTCTCTGGAGACACTGCAGTGCATCTCCACTGGTGCCAGGGCACTCTCTGGACTCACTGCAGTGCATCCCCAGTGGTGCCAGGGCACTCTCTGCACTCACTGCATTGCATCCCCAAAGGTGACAGTGCACTCTCTGGACTCACTTCAGTGCATCCCCTGTGGAGCCAGTGCACTCTCTGGACTCACTGTACTGCATCCCCAGTGGTGCCAGTGCACTCTCTGGACTCTCTGTAGTGCATCCCCAGTGTTGCCAGGGCACTCTCTGGACTCACTGCAGTGCATCCCCAGTGGTGCCAGTGCACTCTCTGGACTCACTGCAGTGCATCCCCAGTGGTGCCAGTGCACTCTCTGGACTCACTGCACTGCATCCCCAGCGGTGCCAGTGCACTCTCTGGACTCAGTGCTCTGCATCACCAGTGGTGCCAGTGTACTCTCTGGACTCACTGCACTGCATCCCCAGTGGTGCCAGTGCACTCTCTGGAGTCAATGCACTGCATCCCCAGTGGCGCCAGTGCACTCTCTGGACTGACTGCAGTGCATCCCCGGTGGTGCCAGTGCACTCTCTGGACTCACTGCAGTGCATCGCCAGTGGTGCCACTGCACTCTCTGGACTCACTGCAGTGCATCCCCAGTGATGCCAGTGCACTCTCTGGTCTCACTGCAGTGCATCCCCAGTGGTGCCAGTGCACTCTCTGGACTCACTGCACTGCATCCCCAGTGGTGCCAGTGCACTCTCTGGACTCACTGAAGTGCTTCCCCAATGTTGCCAGGGCACTCTGTGGACTCACTGCAGTGCATCCCCACTGGTGCCAGTGCACTCCCTGGACTCACTGCACTGCATCCCCAGTGGTGCCAGTGCACTCTCTGGAGACACTGCAGTGCATCTCCACTGGTGCCAGGGCACTCTCTGGGCTCACTGCACTGCATCTCCAGTGGTGCCAGTGCACTCTCTGGACTCACTGCACTGCATCCCCAGTGTTGCCAGTGCACTCTCTGGAGACACTGCAGTGCATCTCCACTGGTGCCAGGGCACTCTCTGGACTCAGTGCAGTGCATCCCCAGTGGTGCCAGGGCACTCTCTGGACCCACTGCATTGCATCACCAAAGGTGACAGTGCACTCTCTGGACTCACTGCAGTGCATCCCCAGTGGTGCCAGTGCACTCTCTGGACTCACTGCACTGCATCCCCAGTGGTGCCAGTGCACTCTCTGGATTCACCGCACTACAACCCCAGTGGTGCCAGTGCACTCTCTGTAGTCACTGCACTGCATCAACAGTGGTGCCACTGCACTCTCTGGACTCACTGCAGTGCATCCCCAGTGGTGCCAATGCACTCTCTGGACTCACTGCACTGCATCCCCAGTGGTGCCAGTGCACTCTCTGGAATCACTGCAGTGCATTCGCAGTGGTGCCAGTACACTCTCTGGACTCACTGCACTCCATCCCCAGTGGTGCCAGTGCACTCTCTGGACTCACTGCACTGCATCCCCAAGGAGCCAGTGCACTCTCTGGGCTCACTGCACAGCATCTCCAGTGGTGCCAGTGCACTCTCTGCACTCACTGCAGTGCATCCCCAGTGGTGCCAGTGCACTCTCTGGACTCACTGCACTGCATCCCCAGTAGTTCCACTGCACTCTCTGGACTCACTGCACTGCATCCCCAGTGGTGCCAGTGCACTCTCTAGAGTCACTGCAGTGCATCCCCACTGGTGACAGTGCACTCTCTGGTCTCACTGCACTGCATCCCCAGTGGTGCCAGTGCACTCTCTGGACTCACTGGACCGCATCCCCAGTGGTTCCACTGCACTCTCTGGTCTCACTGCACTGCATCCCCAGTGGTGCCTGTGCAGTCTCTGGACTCACTGCACTGCATCCCCCTTGGTGCCAGTGCACTCTCTGGACTCACTGCAGTGCATCCCCAGTGGTGCCAGTGCACTCTCTGAGTCACTGCACTGCATCCCCAGTGGTGCCAGTGCACTCTCTGGACTCACTGCAGTGCATCCCCACTGGTGCCAGTGCACTCTGTGGACTCACTGCAGTGCATCCCCAGTGTTGCCAGTGCACTCTCTGGACTCACTGCAGTGCATCCCCAGTGGTGCCAGTGCACTCTCTGCACTCACTGCACTGCATTCCCAAGGTGCCAGTGCACTCTCTGGACTCACTGCAGTGCATCCCCAGTGTGCCACTGCACTCTCTGGACTCACGGCACTGCATCCCCAGTGGTGCCAGTGCACTCTCTGGACTCACTGCACTGCATGCCCAGTGGTGCCAGTGCACTCTCTGGACTCACTGCACTGCATCCCCAGTGGTGCCAGTGCACTCTCTGGAGTCACTGCAGTGCATTCGCTATGGTGCCAGTACACTCTCTGGACTCACTGCACTGCATCCCCAGTAGTGCCAGTGCACTCTCTAGACTCACTGCACTGCATCCCCCAAAGTGCCAGTGCACTCTCTGGGCTCACTGCACTGCATCTCCAGTGGTGCCAGTACACTCTCTGGACTCACTGCACTGCATCCCCAGTGGTGCCAGTGCACTCTCTGGAGACACTGCAGTGCATCTCCACTGGTGCCAGGGCACTCTCTGGACTCACTGCAGTGCATCCCCAGTGGTGCCAGGGCACTCTCTGCACTCACTGCATTGCATCCCCAAAGGTGACAGTGCACTCTCTGGACTCACTTCAGTGCATCCCCTGTGGAGCCAGTGCACTCTCTGGACTCACTGTACTGCATCCCCAGTGGTGCCAGTGCACTCTCTGGACTCTCTGTAGTGCATCCCCAGTGTTGCCAGGGCACTCTCTGGACTCACTGCAGTGCATCCCCAGTGGTGCCAGTGCACTCTCTGCACTCACTGCACTGCATCCCCAGTGGTGCCAGTGCACTCTCTGGACTCACTGCACTGCATCCCCAGTGGTGCCAGTACACTCTCTGGACTCACTGCACTGCATCCCCTGTGGGGCCAGTGCACTCTCTGGCCTCACTGCACTGCATCCCCAGTGGTGCCAGTACACTCTCTGGACTCACTGCACTGCAGCCCCAGGGGTGCCCTTGTACTCTCTGGACTCACTGCACTGCATCCCCAGTGGTGCCAGTGCACTCTCTGGACTCACTGAAGTGCTTCCCCAATGTTGCCAGGGCACTCTGTGGACTCACTGCAGTGCATCCCCACTGGTGCCAGTGCACTCTCTGGACTCACTGCACTGCATCCCCAGTGGTGCCAGTGCACTCTCTGTAGACACTGCAGTGCATCTCCACTGGTGCCAGGGCACTCTCTGGGCTCACTGCACTGCATCTCCAGTGGTGCCAGTGCACTCTCTGGAGACACTGAAGTGCATCTCCACTGGTGCCAGGGCACTCTCTGGACTCAGTGCAGTGCATCCCCAGTGGTGCCAGTGCACTCTCTGGACTCACTGCACTGCATCCCCAGTGGTGCCAGTGCACTCTCTGGACTCACTGCACTGCATGCCCAGTGGTGCCAGTGCACTCTGTGGACTCACTGCAGTGCATCCCCCGTGGTGCCAGTGCACTCTCTGGACTCACTGCACTGCATGCCCAGTGGTGCCAGTGCACTCTGTGGACTCACTGCAGTGCATCCCCCGTGGTGCCAGTGCACTCTCTGGACTCACTGCACTGCATCCCCAGTGGTGCCAGTGCACTCTCTGGACTCACTGCACTGCATCCCCAAAGTGCCAGTGCACTCTCTGGACTCACTGCAGTGCATCCCCCGTAGTGCCAGTGCACTCTCTGGACTCACTGCACTGCATCCCCAAAGTGCCAGTGCACTCTCTGGACTCACTGCACTGCATCCCCAGTGGTGCCAGTGCACTCTCTGGCCTCACTGCACTGCATCCCCAGTGGTGCCAGTACACTCTCTGGACTCACTGCAGTGCATCCCCAGTGGTGCCAGGGCACTCTCTGGACTCACTGCATTGCATCCCCAAAGGTGACAGTGCACTCTCTGGACTCACTGCACTGCATCCCCAGTGGTGCCAGTGCACTCTCTGGACTCACTGCAGTGCATCCCCAGTGGTGCCAGTGCACTCTCTGGACTCTCTGTAGTGCATCCCCAGTGTTGCCAGGGCACTCTCTGGACTCACTGCAGTGCATCCCCAGTGGTGCCAGTGCACTTTCTGGACTTACTGCACTGCATCCCCAGTGGTGCCAGTGCACTCTCTGGACTCACTGCACTGCATCACCAGTGGTGCCAGTACACTCTCTGGAGACACTGCAGTTCATCCCCTGTGGGGCCAGTGCACTCTCTGGCCTCAATGCACTGCATCCCCAGTGGTGCCAGTGCAGTCTCTGGACTCACTGCACTGCATCCCCAGTGGTGCCAGTGCAGTCTCTGGACTCACTGCACTCCATGCCCACTGGTTCCAGTACACTCTCTGGAGTCACTGCAGTTCATCCCCAGTGGTGCCAGTGCACTCTCTGAGTCACTGCACTGCATCCCCAGTGGTGCCAGTGCACTCTCTGGACTCACTGAACTGCATCCCCAGTGGTGCCAGTGTAGTCTCTGGATTCACTGCACTCCACCCCAGTGTTGCCAGTACAATCTCTGGACTCACTGCAGTGCATCCCCAGTGGTGCCAGTGCACTCTCTGGACTCACTGCACTGCATCCCCAGTGGTGCCAGTGCACTCTCTGGACTCACTGCACTGCATGCCCAGTGGTGCCAGTGCACTCTGTGGACTCACTGCAGTGCATCCCCCGTGGTGCCAGTGCACTCTCTGGACTCACTGCACTGCATCCCCAGTGGTGCCAGTGCACTCTCTGGACTCACTGCACTGCATCCCCAAAGTGCCAGTGCACTCTCTGGACTCACTGCAGTGCATCCCCCGTGGTGCCAGTGCACTCTCTGGACTCACTGCACTGCATCCCCAAAGTGCCAGTGCACTCTCTGGACTCACTGCACTGCATCCCCAGTGGTGCCAGTGCACTCTCTGGCCTCACTGCACTGCATCCCCAGTGGTGCCAGTACACTCTCTGGACTCACTGCAGTGCATCCCCAGTGGTGCCAGGGCACTCTCTGGACTCACTGCATTGCATCCCCAAAGGTGACAGTGCACTCTCTGGACTCACTGCACTGCATCCCCAGTGGTGCCAGTGCACTCTCTGGACTCACTGCAGTGCATCCCCAGTGGTGCCAGTGCACTCTCTGGACTCTCTGTAGTGCATCCCCAGTGTTGCCAGGGCACTCTCTGGACTCACTGCAGTGCATCCCCAGTGGTGCCAGTGCACTTTCTGGACTCACTGCACTGCATCCCCAGTGGTGCCAGTGCACTCTCTGGACTCACTGCACTGCATCCCCAGTGGTGCCAGTACACTCTCTGGAGACACTGCAGTTCATCCCCTGTGGGGCCAGTGCACTCTCTGGCCTCAATGCACTGCATCGCCAGTGGTGCCAGTGCAGTCTCTGGACTCACTGCACTGCATCCCCAGTGGTGCCAGTGCAGTCTGTGGACTCACTGCACTCCATGCCCACTGGTTCCAGTACACTCTCTGGAGTCACTGCAGTTCATCCCCAGTGGTGCCAGTGCACTCTCTGAGTCACTGCACTGCATCCCCAGTGGTGCCAGTGCACTCTCTGGACTCACTGAACTGCATCCCCAGTGGTGCCAGTGTAGTCTCTGGATTCACTGCACTCCACCCCAGTGTTGCCAGTACAATCTCTGGACTCACTGCAGTGCATCCCCAGTGGTGCCAGTGCACTCTCTGGACTCACTGCACTGCATCCCCAGTGGTGCCAGTGCACTCTCTGGACTCACGGCACTGCATCCCCAGTGGTGCCAGTGCACTCTCTGGACTCACTGCACTGCATCCCCAGTGGTGCCAGGGCACTCTCTGGACTCACTGAAGTGCATCCCCAGTGTTGCCAGGGCACTCTCTAGACTCACTGCACTGCATCCCCAGTGGTGCCAGTGCAATCTCTGGACTCACGGCACTGCATCCCCAGTGGTGCCAGTGCACTCTCTGGACTCACTGCACTGCATGCCCAGTGGTGCCAGTGCACTCTCTGGACTCACTGCACTGCATTCCCAGTGGTGGCAGTGCACTCTCTGGAGTCACTGCAGTGCATTCGCAGTGGTGCCAGTACACTCTCTGGACTCACTGCACTGCATCCCCAGTAGTGCCAGTGCACTCTCTAGACTCACTGCACTGCATCCCCAAAGTGCCAGTGCACTCTCTGGACTCACTGCACTGCATCTCCAGTGGTGCCAGTGCACTCTCTGGACTCACTGCACTGCATCCCCAGTGGTGCCAGTGCACTCTCTGGAGACACTGCAGTGCATCTCCACTGGTGCCAGGGCACTCTCTGGACTCACTGCAGTGCATCACCAGTGATGCCAGTGCACTCTCTGCACTCACTGCATTGCATCCCCAAAGGTGACAGTGCACTCTCTGGACTCACTTCAGTGCATCCCCTGTGGAGCCAGTGCACTCTCTGGACTCACTGCACTGCATCTCCAGTGGTGCCAGTGCACTCTCTGGACTCTCTGTAGTGCATCCCCAGTGTTGCCAGGGCACTCTCTGGACTCAGTGCAGTGCATCCCCAGTGGTGCCAGTGCACTCTCTGGACTCACTGCACTGCATACCCAGTGGTGCCAGTGCACTCTCTGGACTCACTGCACGGCATCCCCAGTGGTGCCAGTGCACTCTCTGGACTCACTGAAGTACATCCCCTGTGGGGCCAGTGCACTCTCTGGACTCACTGCACTGCATCCCCAGTGGTGCCAGTACACTCTCTGGACTCACTGCACTGCAGCCCCAGGGGTGCCCGTGCACTCTCTGGACTCACTGCACTGCATACCCAGTGGTGCCAGTGCACTATCTGGACTAATTGCAGTGCATCCCCAGTGGTGCCAGTGAACTCTCTGAGTCACTGCACTGCATCCCCAGTGGTGCCAGTGCACTCTCTGGACTCACTGCACTGCATCCCCAGAGGTGCCAGTGTAGTCTCTGGACTCACTGCACTCCATCCCCAGTGGTGCCCGTACACTCTCTGGACTCACTGCAGTGCATCCCCAGTGGTGCCAGTGCACTCTCTGGACTCACTGCAGTGCATCCCAAGTGGTGCCAGTGCACTCTCTGGACTCACTGCACTGCATCCCCAGTGGTGCCAGTGCACTATCTGGAGTCATTGCAGTGCATCCCCAGTGGTGCCAGTGCACTCTCTGAGTCACTGCACTGCATCCCCAGTGGTGCCAGTGCACTCTCTGGATTCACTGCAATGCATCCCCAGTGGTGCCAGTGCACTCTCTGGACTCACTGCACTGCATCCCCAGTGGTGCCAGTGCACTCTCTGGATTCACCGCAGTACAACCCCAGTGGTGCCAGTGCACTCTCTGGAGTCACGGCACTGCATCAACAGTGGTGCCACTGCACTCTCTGGACTCACTGCAGTGCATCCCCATTGGTGCCAATGCACTCTCTGGACTCACTGCACTGCATCCCCAGTGGTGCCAGTGCACTCTCTGGACTCACTGCACTGCATCCCCAAGGAGCCAGTGCACTCTCTGGGCTCACTGCACAGCATCTCCAGTGGTGCCAGTGCACTCTCTGCACTCACTGCAGTGCATCCCCAGTGGTGCCAGTGCACTCTCTGCACTCACTGCAGTGCATCCCAGTGGTGCCAGTGCACTCTCTGGAGTCACTGCACTGCATCCCCAGTAGTTCCACTGCACTCTCTGGACTCACTGCAGTGCATCCCCAGTGGTGCCAGTGCACTCTATGGACTCACTGCAGTGCATCCCCAGTGGTGCCAGTGCACTCTCTAGAGTCACTGCAGTGCATCCCCACTGGTGACAGTGCACTCTCTGGTCTCACTGCACTGCATCCCCAGTGGTGCCAGTGCACTCTCTGGACTCACCGGACCGCATCCCCAGTGGTTCCACTGCACTCTCTGGTCTCAGTGCACTGCATCCCCAGTGGTGCCTGTGCAGTCTCTGGACTCACTGCACTGCATCGCCAGTGGTGCCAGTGCACTCTCTAGAGTCACTGCAGTGCATCCCCAGTGGTGCCAGTGCACTCTCTAGAGTCACTGCAGTGCATCCCCACTGGTGACAGTGCACTCTCTGGACTCACTGCACTGCATCCCCAGTGGTGCCAGTGCACTCTCTGGACTCACTGCACTGCATCCCCAAGGTGCCAGTGCACTCTCTGAACTCACTGCAGTGTATCCCCACTGGTGCCAGTGCACTCTGTGGACTCACTGTACTGCATCCCCAGTAGTGCCAGTGCACTCTCTGGACTCACTGCACTGCATCCCCAGTGGTGCCACTGCACTCTCTGGACTCACTGTACTGCATCCCCCTTGGTGCCAGTGCACTCTCTGGACTCACTGCACTGCATCCCCAGTAGTGCCAGTGCACTCTCTGAGTCACTGCACTGCATCCCCAGTGGTGCCAGTGCACTCTCTGGACTCACTGCACTGCATCACCACTGGTGCCAGTGCACTCTGTGGACTCACTGCAGTGCATCCCCAGTGTTGCCAGTGCACTCTCTGGACTCACTGCAGTGCATCCCCAGTGGTGCCAGTGCACTCTCTGCACTCACTGCACTGCATTCCCAAGGTGCCAGTGCACTCTCTGGACTCACTGCAGTGCATCCCCAGTGGTGCCACTGCACTCTCTGGACTCACGGCACTGCATCCCCAGTGGTGCCAGTGCACTCTCTGGACTCACTGCACTGCATCACCAGTGGTACCAGTGCACTCTCTGGACTCACTGCACTGCATCCCCAGTGGTGCCAGTGCACTCTCTGGACTCACTGCACTGCATCCCCAATGTTGCCACTGCACTCTCTGGACTCACTGCACTGCATCCCCAGTGGTGCCAGTGCACTCTCTGGACTAACTGCAGTGCATCACCAGTGATGCCAGTGCACTCTCTCTACTCAATGAATTGCATTCCCACTAATGCCAGTGCACTCTCAACAATCACTGCAGTGCAACAACATTGGTGCCAGTGCACTCTCTGGACTCACTGCACTGCATCCCCAGTGGTGCCAGTGCACTCTCTGGACTCACTGCACTGCATCCCCAGTGGTGCCTGTGCAGTCTTCGGACTCACTGCACTGCATCCCCGGTGGTGCCAGTGCAATCTCTTTACTCACTGCAGTGCATCTCCAGTGGTGCCAGTGCACTCTCTGGAATCACTGCACTGCATCCCCAGTAGTGCCAGTGCACTCTCTGGACTCACTGCACTGCATCCTCAAAGTGCCAGTGTACTCTCTGGGCTCACTGCACTGCATCTCCAGTGGTGCCAGTGCACTCTCTGGACTCACTGCACTGCATCCCCAGTGGTGCCAGTGCACTCTCTGGAGACACTGCAGTGCATCTCCACTGGTGCCAGGGCACTCTCTGGACTAACTGCAGTGCATCCCCAGTGGTTCCAGGGCACTCTCTGCACTCACTGCATTGCATCCCCAAAGTTGACAGTGCACTCTCTGGACTCACTTCAGTGCATCCCCAGTGGTGCCAGTGCACTCTCTGGACTCACGGCACTGCATCCCCAGTGGTGCCAGTGCAATCTCTGGACTCTCTGTAGTGCATCCCCAGTGTTGCCAGGGCACTCTCTGGACTCACTGCAGTGCATCCCCAGTGGTGCCAGTGCACTCTCTGGACTCACTGCACTGCATCCCCAGTGGTGCCAGTTCACTCTCTGGACTCACTGCACTGCATCCCCAGTGGTGACAGTGCACTCTCTGGACTCACTGCACTGCATCCCCAGTGGTGCCAGTGCACTCTCTGGACTCACAGCACTGCATCCCCATTGGTGCCAGTGCACTCTCTGGACTCACTGCACTGCATCCCCAGTGGTGCCAGTGCACTCTGTGGACTCACTGCACTGCATCCCCAGTGGTGCCAGTGCACTCTCTGGACTCACTGCACTGCATCCCCAAAGTGCCTGTGCACTCTCTGGGCTCACTGCACTGCATCTCCAGTGGTGCCAGTGCACTCTCTGGACTCACTGCACTGCATCCCCAGTGGTGCCAGTGCACTCTCTGGAGACACTGCAGTGCATCTCCACTGGTGCCAGGGCACTCTCTGGACTCACTGCAGTGCATCCCCAGTGGTGCCAGGGCACTCTCTGGACTCATTGCATTGCATCACCAAAGGTGACAGTGCACTCTCTGGACTCACTGCACTGCATCCCCATTGGTGCCACTGCACTCTCTGGACTCACTGCACTGCATACCCAGTGGTGCCAGTGCACTATCTGGACTCATTGCAGTGCATCCCCAGTGGTGCCAGTGCACTCTCTGAGTCACTGCAGTGCATCCCCAGTGGTGCCAGTGCACTCTCTGGACTCACTGCAGTGCATCCCCAGTGGTGCCAGTGCACTCTCTGGACTCACTGCACTGCATTTCCAGTGGTGCCAGTGCACTATCTGGACTCATTGCACTGCATTCCCAGTGGTGCCAGTACACTCTCTGAGTCACTGCACTGCATCCCCAGTGGTGCCAGTGCACTCTCTGGACTCACTGCACTGCATCCCCAGTGGTGCCAGTGCACTATCTGGACTCACTGCAGTGCATCACCAGTGGTGCCAGTGCACTCTGTGGACTCACTACACTGCATCCCCAGTGGTGCCAGTGCACTCTCTGGACTCACTGCACTGCGTTACCCAATTGCGCCAGTGCACTCTCTGGACTCACTGCACTGCATCCCCAGTGGTGCCAGTGCACTCTCTGGACTCACTGCACTGCATCCACAAGGTGGCAGTGCACTCTCTGGACTCACTGCAGTGCATCCCCAGTGGTGCCAGTGCACTCTCTGGACTCACTGCACTGCATCCACAAGGTGGCAGTGCACTCTCTGGACTCACTGCAGTGCATCCCCAGTGGTGCCAGTGCACTCTCTGGACTCACTGCACTGCATCCCCAGTGGTGCCAGTACACTATCTGGACTCATTGCAGTGCATTCCCATTGGTGCCAGTGCACTCTCTGAGTCACTGCACTGCATCCCCAGTGGTGCCAGTGCACTCTCTGGAGTCACTGAAGTGCATCCCCAGTGTTGCCATGGCACTCTCTAGACTCACGGCACTGCATCCCCAGTAGTGCCAGTGCAATCTCTGGACTCACGGCACTGCATCCCCAGTGGTGCCAGTGCACTCTCTGGACTCACTGCACTGCATCCCCAGTAGTGCCAGTGCACTCTCTGGACTCACTGCACTGCATCCCCAAAGTGCCAGTGCACTCTCTGGGCTCACTGCACTGCATCTCCAGTGGTGCCAGTGCACTCTCTGGACTCACTGCACTGCATCCCCAGTGGTGCCAGTGCACTCTCTGGAGACACTGCAGTGCATCTCCACTGGTGCCAGGGCACTCTCTGCACTCACTGCATTGCATCCCCAAAGTTGACAGTGCACTCTCTGGACTCACTTCAGTGCATCCCCAGTGTTGCCAGGGCACTCTCTGGACTCACTGCACTGCATCCCCAGTGGTGCCAGTGCACTCTCTGGACTCACTGCACTGCATCCCCAGTGGTGCCAGTTCACTCTCTGGACTCACTGCACTGCATCCCCAGTGGTGTCAGTGCACTCTCTGGACTCACTGCACTGCATCCCCAGTGGTGCCACTGCACTCTCTAGACTCACTGCAGTGCATCCCCAGTGGTGCCAGTGCACTCTCTGGACTCACAGCACTGCATCCCCCTTGGTGCCAGTGCACTCTCTGGACTCACTGCAGTGCATCCCCAGTGGTGCCAGTGCACTCTCTGGACTCACTGCACTGCATCCCCAGTGGTGCCAGCGCACTCTCTGGACTCACTGCACTGCATCCCCAAAGTGCCAGTGCACTCTCTGGGCTCACTGCACTGCATCTCCAGTGGTGCCAGTGCACTCTCTGGACTCACTGCACTGCATCCCCAGTGGTGCCAGTGCACTCTCTGGAGACACTGCAGTGCATCCCCAGTGGTGCCAGGGCACTCTCTGGACTCACTGCACTGCATCCCCAGTGGTGCCAGGGCACTCTCTGGACTCATTGCATTGCATCCACAGTGGTGCCAGTGCACTATCTGGACTCATTGCTGTGCATCCCCAGTGGTGCCAGTGCACTCTCTGAGTCACTGCAGTGCATCCCCAGTGGTGCCAGTGCACTCTCTGGACTCACTGCACTGCATTCCCAGTGGTGCCAGTGCACTCTCTGGACTCATTGCACTGCATTCCCAGTGGTGCCAGTACACTCTCTGAGTCACTGCACTGCATCCCCAGTGGTGCCAGTGCACTCTCTGGACTCCCTGCACTGCATCCCCAGTGGTGCCAGTGCACTATCTGGACTCACTGCAGTGCATCACCAGTGGTGCCAGTGCACTCTGTGGACTCACTACACTGCATCCCCAGTGGTGCCAGTGCACTCTCTGGACTCATTGCAGTGCATCCCCAGTGGTGCCAGTGCACTCTCTGGACTCACTGCAGTTCATCGCCAGTGGTGCCAGTGCACTCTCTGGACTCACTGCACTGCATTCCCCAATTGCGCCAGTGCACTCTCTGGACTCACTGCACTGCATCCCCAGTGGTGCCAGTGCACTCTCTGGACTCACTGCACTGCATCCACAAGGTGGCAGTGCACTCTCTGGACTCACTGCAGTGCATCCCCAGTGGTGCCAGTGCACTCTCTGGACTCACTGCAGTGCATCCCCAGTGTTGCCAGTGCACTCTCTGGACTCACTGCACTGCATCCCCAGTGGTGCCAGTACACTATCTGGACTCATTGCAGTGCATTCCCATTGGTGCCAGTGCACTCTCTGAGTCACTGCACTGCATCCCCAGTGGTGCCAGTGCACTCTCTGGAGTCACTGAAGTGCATCCCCAGTGTTGCCATGGCACTCTCTAGACTCACGGCACTGCATCCCCAGTGGTGCCAGTGCAATCTCTGGACTCACGGCACTGCATCCCCAGTGGTGCCAGTGCACTCTCTGGACTCACTGCACTGCATCCCCAGTAGTGCCAGTGCACTCTCTGGACTCACTGCACTGCATCCCCAAAGTGCCAGTGCACTCTCTGGGCTCACTGCACTGCATCTCCTGTGGTGCCAGTGCACTCTCTGGACTCACTGCACTGCATCCCCAGTGGTGCCAGTGCACTCTCTGGAGACACTGCAGTGCATCTCCACTGGTGCCAGGGCACTCTCTGGACTCACTGCAGTGCATCCCCAATGGTGCCAGGGCACTCTCTGCACTCACTGCATTGCATCCCCAAAGTTGACAGTGCACTCTCTGGACTCACTGCACTGCATCCCCAGTGGTGCCAGTGCATTCTCTGGACTCACGGCACTGCATCCCCAGTGGTGCCAGTGCACTCGCTGGACTCACTGCACTGCATCCCCAGTGGTGCCAGTGCACTCTGTGGACTCACTGCACTGCATCCCCAGTGGTGCCAGTGCACTCTCTGGAGTCACGGCTGTGCATTCGCAGTGGTGCCAGTACACTCTCTGGACTCACTGCACTGCATCCCCAGTGGTGCCAGTGCACTCTCTGGACTCACTGCACTGCATCCCCAGTGGTGTCAGTGCACTCTCTGGACTCACTGCACTGCATCCCCAGTGGTGCCACTGCACTCTCTGGACTCACTGCACTGCATCCCCAGTGGTGCCAGTGCACTCTCTGGACTCACTGCACTGCATCCCCAGTGGTGTCAGTGCACTCTCTGGACTCACTGCACTGCATCCCCAGTGGTGCCAGTTCACTCTCTGGACTCACTGCACTGCATCCCCAGTGGTGTCAGTGCACTCTCTGGACTCAGTGCACTGCATCCCCAGTGGTGCCACTGCACTCTCTGGACTCACTGCACTGCATCCCCAGTGGTGCCAGTGCACTCTCTGGACTCACTGAAGTGCATCCCCAATGTTGACAGGGCACTCTGTGGACTCACTGCAGTGCATCCCCAGTGGTGCCAGTGCACTCTCTGGACTCACTGCACTGCATCCCCAAAGTGCCAGTGCACTCTCTGGACTCACTGCACTGCATACCCAGTGGTGCCAGTGCACTATCTGGACTCATTGCAGTGCATCCCCAGTGGTGCCAGTGCACTCTCTGAGTCACTGCAGTGCATCCCCAGTGGTGCCAGTGCACTCTCTGGACTCACTGCAGTGCATCCCCAGTGGTGCCAGTGCACTCTCTGCACTCACTGCACTGCATTCCCAGTGGTGCCAGTGCACTATCTGGACTCATTGCACTGCATTCCCAGTGGTGCCAGTACACTCTCTGAGTCACTGCACTGCATCCCCAGTGGTGCCAGTGCACTCTCTGGACTCACTGCACTGCATCCCCAGTGGTGCCAGTGCACTATCTGGACTCACTGCAGTGCATCACCAGTGGTGCCAGTGCACTCTGTGGACTCACTACACTGCATCCCCAGTGGTGCCAGTGCACTCTCTGGACTCATTGCAGTGCATCCCCAGTGGTGCCAGTGCACCCTCTGGACTCACTGCAGTTCATCGCTAGTGGTGCCAGTGCACTCTCTGGACTCACTGCACTGCATCCCCAGTGGTGCCAGTGCACTCTCTGGACTCATTGCAGTGCATTCCCATTGGTGCCAGTGCACTCTCTGAGTCACTGCACTGCATCCTCAGTGGTGCCAGTGCACTCTCTGGAGTCACTACACTGCATCCCCAGTGGTGCCAGTGCACTCTCTGGACTCACTGCAGTTCATCGCCAGTGGTGCCAGTGCACTCTCTGGACTCACTGCACTGCATCCCCAGTGGTGCCAGTGCACTCTCTGGACTCACTGCACTGCATCCCCAGTGGTGCCAGTACACTATCTGGACTCATTGCAGTGCATTCCCATTGGTGCCAGTGCACTCTCTGAGTCACTGCACTGCATCCCCAGTGGTGCCAGTGCACTCTCTGGAGTCACTACACTGCATCCCCAGTGGTGCCAGTGCACTCTCTGCACTCACTGCATTGCATCAACATTGGTGCCAGTGCACTCTCCGGACTCACTGCACTGCATCCCCAGTGGTGCCAGTGCACTCTCTGCACTCACTGCAGTGCATCCCCAGTGGTGCCAGTGCACTGTCTGGAGTCACTGCACTGCATCCCCAGTAGTTCCACTGCACTCTCTGGACTCACTGCAGTGCATCCCCAGTGGTGCCAGTGCACTCTCTGGACTCACTGCACTGCATCCCCAGTGGTGCCAGTGCACTCTCTGGAGACACTGCAGTGCATCTCCACTGGTGCCAGGGCACTCTCTGGACTCACTGCACTGCATCCCCAGTGGTGCCAGTGTACTGTCTGGACTCACTGCACTGCATCCCCAGTGGTGCCAGTGCACTCTCTGGAGTCAATGCACTGCATCCCCAGTGGTGCCAGTGCACTCTCTGGAGTGACTGCACTGCATCCCCAGTGGTGCCAGTGCACTCTCTGGACTCACTGCAGTGCATCCGCAGGGGTGCCAGTGCACTCCCTCGATTCACCACACTACAACCCCAGTGGTGCCAGTGCACTCTCTGGACTCACTGCAGTGCATCCCCAGTGTTTCCAGTGCACTCTCTGGACTCACTGCACTGCACCCCAGTGGTGCCAGTGCACTCTCTGGACTCACTACACTGCATCCCCAGTGGTGCCTTTGCACTCTCTGGTCTCACTGCACTAAAACTCCAGTGCTGCCAGTGCACTCTCTGGACTCACTGCAGTGCATCCCCAGTGGTGCCAGTGCACTCTCTGGACTCACTGCACTGCATCCCCAGTGGTGCCAGTGCACTCTCTGGACTCACTGCACTGCATCCCCAGTGTGGCCAGGGCACTCTCTGGACTCACTGAAGTGCATCCCCAGTGTTGCCAGGGCACTCTCTAGACTCACTGCACTGCATCCCCAGTGGTGCCAGTGCAGTCTCTGGACTCACGGCACTGCATCCCCAGTGGTGCCAGTGCACTCTCTGGACTCACTGCACTGCATCCCCAGTGGTGCCAGTGCACTCTGTGGACTCACTGCACTGCATCCCCAGTGGTGCCAGTGCACGCTCTGGAGTCACTGCAGTGCATTCGCAGTGGTGCCAGTACACTCTCTGGACTCACTGCACTGCATCCCCAGTAGTGCTAGTGCACTCTCTAGACTCACTGCACTGCATCCCCAAAGTGCCAGTGCACTCTCTGGGCTCACTGCACTGCATCTCCAGTGGTGCCAGTGCACTCTCTGGACTCACTGCACTGCATCCCCAGTGGTGCCAGTGCACTCTCTGGAGACACTGCACTGCATCTCCACTGGTGCCAGGGCACTCTCTGGACTCACTGCAGTGCATCCCCAGTGGTGCCAGGGCACTCTCTGGACTCACTTCAGTGCATCCCCAAAGGTGACAGTGCACTCTCTGGACTCACTTCAGTGCATCCCCTGTGGAGCCAGTGCACTCTCTGGACTCACTGCACTGCATCCCCAGTGGTGCCAGTGCACTCTCTGGACTCTCTGTAGTGCATCCCCAGTGTTGCCAGGGCACTCTCTGGACTCACTGCAGTGCATCCCCAGTGTTGCCAGTGTACTCTCTGGACTCACTGCACTGCATCCCCAGTGGTGCCAGTGCACTCTCTGGAGTCACTGCACTGCATCCCCAGTGGTGCCAGTACACTCTCTGGACTCACTGCACTGCATCCCCTGTGGGGCCAGTGCACTCTCTGGCCTCACTGCACTGCATCCCCAGTGGTGCCAGTACACTCTCTGGACTCACTGCACTGCAGCCCCAGGGGTGCCCGTGCACTCTCTGGACTCACTGCAGTGCATCCCCAGTGGTGCCAGTGCACTATCTGGACTAATTGCAGTGCATCCCCAGTGGTGCCAGTGCACTCTCTGAGTCACTGCACTGCATCCCCAGTGGTGCCAGTGCACTCTCTGGACTCACTGCACTGCATCCCCAGTGGTGCCAGTGTAGTCTCTGGACTCACTGCACTCCATCCCCAGTGGTGCCCGTACACTCTCTGGACTCACTGCAGTGCATCCCCAGTGGTGCCAGTGCACTCTCTGGACTCACTGCACTGCATCCCCAGTGGTGCCAGTGCACTCTCTGGACTCACTGCACTGCATCCCCAGTGGTGCCAGTGCACTATCTGGAGTCATTGCAGTGCATCCCCAGTGGTGCCAGTGCACTCTCTGAGTCACTGGACTGCATCCCCAGTGGTGCCAGTTCACTATCTGGACTCACTGCAGTGCATCACCAGTGGTGCCAGTGCACTCTGTGGACTCACTACACTGCATCCCCAGTGGTGCCAGTGCACTCTCTGGACTCACTGCAGTTCATCCCCTGTGGTGACAGTGCACTCTCTGGAGTCACTGCACTGCATCCCCAGTGGTGCCAGTGCACTCTCTGGACTCACTGCACTGCATCCACAAGGTGCCAGTGCACTCTCTGGACTCACTGCAGTGCATCCCCAGTGGTGCCAGTGCACTCTCTGGACTCACTGCAGTGCATCCCCAGTGGTGCCAGTGCACTCTCTGGACTCACTGCACTGCATCCCCAGCGGTGCCAGTGCACTCTCTGGACTCAGTGCTCTGCATCACCAGTGGTGCCAGTGTACTCTCTGGACTCACTGCACTGCATCCCCAGTGGTGCCAGTGCACTCTCTGGAGTCAATGCACTGCATCCCCAGTGGCGCCAGTGCACTCTCTGGACTGACTGCAGTGCATCCCCGGTGGTGCCAGTGCACTCTCTGGACTCACTGCAGTGCATCGCCAGTGGTGCCACTGCACTCTCTGGACTCACTGCAGTGCATCCCCAGTGATGCCAGTGCACTCTCTGGTCTCACAGCACTGCATCCCCAGTGGTGCCAGTGCACTCTCTGGACTCACTGCACTGCATCCCCAGTGGTGCCAGTACACTCTCTGGACTCACTGCACTGCAGCCCCAGGGGTGCCCGTGCACTCTCTGGACTCACTGCAGTGCATCCCCAGTGGTGCCAGTGCACTATCTGGACTAATTGCAGTGCATCCCCAGTGGTGCCAGTGCACTCTCTGGAGACACTGCAGTGCATCTCCACTGGTGCCAGGGCACTCTCTGGGCTCACTGCACTGCATCTCCAGTGGTGCCAGTGCACTCTCTGGACTCACTGCACTGCATCCCCAGTGCTGACAGTGCACTCTCTGGACTCACTGCACTGCATCCCCAGTGGTGCCAGTGCACTCTCTGGACTCACTGCACTCCATCCCCACTGGTGCCAGTACACTCTCTGGAGTCACTGCAGTTCATCCCCTGTGGGGCCAGTGCCTCTCTGGCCTCACTGCACTGGATCCCCTGTGCTGACAGTGCACTCTCTGGACTCACTGCACTGCATCCCCACTGGTGCCAGTGCAGTCTCTGGACTCACTGCACTCCATCCCCACTGGTGCCAGTTCACTCTCTGGACTCACTGCACTGCAGCCCCAGTGGTGCCAGTGCACTCTCTGGACTCACTGCACTGCATCCCCAGTGGTGCCAGTGCACTCTCTGGACTCACTGCACTGCATACCCAGTGGTGCCAGTGCACTATCTGGACTCATTGCAGTGCATCCCCAGTGGTGCCAGTGCACTCTCTGAGTCACTGCAGTGCATCCCCAGTGGTGCCAGTGCACTCTCTGGACTCACTGCAGTGCATCCCCAGTGGTGCCAGTGCACTCTCTGGACTCACTGCACTGCATTTCCAGTGGTGCCAGTGCACTATCTGGACTCATTGCACTGCATTCCCAGTGGTGCCAGTACACTCTCTGAGTCACTGCACTGCATCCCCAGTGGTGCCAGTGCACTCTCTGGACTCACTGCACTGCATCCCCAGTGGTGCCAGTGCACTATCTGGACTCACTGCAGTGCATCACCAGTGGTGCCAGTGCACTCTGTGGACTCACTACACTGCATCCCCAGTGGTGCCAGTGCACTCTCTGGACTCACTGCAGTTCATCGCCAGTGGTGCCAGTGCACTCTCTGGACTCACTGCACTGCATTACCCAATTGCGCCAGTGCACTCTCTGGACTCACTGCACTGCATCCCCAGTGGTGCCAGTGCACTCTCTGGACTCACTGCACTGCATCCACAAGGTGGCAGTGCACTCTCTGGACTCACTGCAGTGCATCCCCAGTGGTGCCAGTGCACTCTCTGGACTCACTGCAGTGCATCCCCAGTGTTGCCAGTGCACTCTCTGGACTCACTGCACTGCATCCCCAGTGGTGCCAGTACACTATCTGGACTCATTGCAGTGCATTCCCATTGGTGCCAGTGCACTCTCTGAGTCACTGCACTGCATCCCCAGTGGTGCCAGTGCACTCTCTGGAGTCACTGCAGTGCATCCCCAGTGTTGCCATGGCACTCTCTAGACTCACGGCACTGCATCCCCAGTGGTGCCAGTGCAATCTCTGGACTCACGGCACTGCATCCCCAGTGGTGCCAGTGCACTCTCTGGACTCACTGCACTGCATCCCCAGTAGTGCCAGTGCACTCTCTGGACTCACTGCACTGCATCCCCAAAGTGCCAGTGCACTCTCTGGGCTCACTGCACTGCATCTCCAGTGGTGCCAGTGCACTCTCTGGACTCACTGCAGTGCATCCCCAGTGGTGCCAGTGCACTCTCTGGACTCACTGCACTGCTTCCCCAGTGGTGCCTGTGCAGTCTTCGGACTCACTGCACTGCATCCCCAAAGTTGACAGTGCACTCTCTGGACTCACTTCAGTGCATCCCCAGTGTTGCCAGGGCACTCTCTGGACTCACTGCACTGCATCCCCAGTGGTGCCAGTGCACTCTCTGGACTCACTGCACTGCATCCCCAGTGGTGCCAGTTCACTCTCTGGACTCACTGCACTGCATCCCCAGTGGTGTCAGTGCACTCTCTGGACTCACTGCACTGCATCCCCAGTGGTGCCACTGCACTCTCTGGACTCACTGCAGTGCATCCCCAGTGGTGCCAGTGCACTCTCTGGACTCACAGCACTGCATCCCCCTTGGTGCCAGTGCACTCTCTGGACTCACTGCAGTGCATCCCCAGTGGTGCCAGTGCACTCTCTGCACTCACTGCACTGCATCCCCAGTGGTGCCAGTGCACTCTCTGGACTCACTGCACTGCATCCCCAAAGTGCCAGTGCACTCTCTGGGCTCACTGCACTGCATCTCCAGTGGTGCCAGTGCACTCTCTGGACTCACTGCACTGCATCCCCAGTGGTGCCAGTGCACTCTCTGGAGACACTGCAGTGCATCTCCACTGGTGCCAGGGCCCTCTCTGGACTCATTGCAGTGCATCCCCAGTGGTGCCAGGGCACTCTCTGGACTCATTGCATTGCATCCCCAGTGGTGCCAGTGCACTATCTGGACTCATTGCAGTGCATCCCCAGTGGTGCCAGTGCACTCTCTGAGTCACTGCAGTGCATCCCCAGTGGTGCCAGTGCACTCTCTGGACTCACTGCACTGCATTCCCTGTGGTGCCAGTGCACTATCTGGACTCACTGCACTGCATCCCCAGTGGTGCCAGTGCACTCTCTGGACTCCCTGCACTGCATCCCCAGTGGTGCCAGTGCACTATCTGGACTCACTGCAGTGCATCACCAGTGGTGCCAGTGCACTCTGTGGACTCACTACACTGCATCCCCAGTGGTGCCAGTGCACTCTCTGGACTCACTGCAGTTCATCGCCAGTGGTGCCAGTGCACTCTCTGGACTCACTGCACTGCATTCCCCAATTGCGCCAGTGCACTCTCTGGACTCACTGCACTGCATCCCCAGTGGTGCCAGTGCACTCTCTGGACTCACTGCACTGCATCCACAAGGTGGCAGTGCACTCTCTGGACTCACTGCAGTGCATCCCCAGTGGTGCCAGTACACTATCTGGACTCATTGCAGTGCATTCCCATTGGTGCCAGTGCACTCTCTGAGTCACTGCACTGCATCCCCAGTGGTGCCAGTGCACTCTCTGGAGTCACTGAAGTGCATCCCCAGTGTTGCCGTGGCACTCTCTAGACTCACGGCACTGCATCCCCAGTGGTGCCAGTGCAATCTCTGGACTCACGGCACTGCATCCCCAGTGGTGCCAGTGCACTCTCTGGACTCACTGCACTGCATCCCCAGTAGTGCCAGTGCACTCTCTGGACTCACTGCACTGCATCCCCAAAGTGCCAGTGCACTCTCTGGGCTCACTGCACTGCATCTCCAGTGGTGCCAGTGCACTCTCTGGACTCACTGCACTGCATCCCCAGTGATGCCAGGGCACTCTCTGGAGACACGGCACTGCATCCCCAGTGGTGCCAGTGCACTCTCTGGACTCACTGCACTGCATCCCCAGTGGAGCCAGTTCACTCTCTGGACTCACTGCACTGCATCCCCAGTGGTGTCAGTGCACTCTCTGGACTCACTGCACTGCATCCCCAGTGGTGCCAGGGCACTCTCTGGACTCACTGCAGTGCATCCCCAGTGGTGCCAGTGCACTCTCTGGACTCACAGCACTGCATCCCCCTTGGTGCCAGTGCACTCTCTGGACTCACTGCAGTGCATCCCCAGTGGTGCCAGTGCACTCTCTGCACTCACTGCACTGCATCCCCAGTGGTGCCAGTGCACTCTCTGGACTCACTGCACTGCATCCCCAAAGTGCCAGTGCACTCTCTGGGCTCACTGCACTGCATCTCCAGTGGTGCCAGTGCACTCTCTGGACTCACTGCACTGCATCCCCAGTGGTGCCAGTGCACTCTCTGGAGACACTGCAGTGCATCTCCACTGGTGCCAGGGCCCTCTCTGGACTCACTGCAGTGCATCCCCAGTGGTGCCAGGGCACTCTCTGGACTCATTGCATTGCATCCCCAGTGGTGCCAGTGCACTATCTGGACTCATTGCAGTGCATCCCCAGTGGTGCCAGTGCACTCTCTGAGTCACTGCAGTGCATCCCCAGTGGTGCCAGTGCACTCTCTGGACTCACTGCACTGCATTCCCAGTGGTGCCAGTGCACTATCTGGACTCATTGCACTGCATTCCCAGTGGTGCCAGTACACTCTCTGAGTCACTGCACTGCATCCCCAGTGGTGCCAGTGCACTCTCTGGACTCCCTGCACTGCATCCCCAGTGGTGCCAGTGCACTATCTGGACTCACTGCAGTGCATCACCAGTGGTGCCAGTGCACTCTGTGGACTCACTACACTGCATCCCCAGTGGTGCCAGTGCACTCTCTGGACTCATTGCAGTGCATCCCCCGTGGTGCCAGTGCACTCTCTGGACTCACTGCAGTTCATCGCCAGTGGTGCCAGTGCACTCTCTGGACTCACTGCACTGCATTCCCCAATTGCGCCAGTGCACTCTCTGGACTCACTGCACTGCATCCCCAGTGGTGCCAGTGCACTCTCTGGACTCACTGCACTGCATCCACAAGGTGGCAGTGCACTCTCTGGACTCACTGCAGTGCATCCCCAGTGGTGCCAGTGCACTCTCTGGACTCACTGCAGTGCATCCCCAGTGTTGCCAGTGCACTCTCTGGACTCACTGCACTGCATCCCCAGTGGTGCCAGTACACTATCTGGACTCATTGCAGTGCATTCCCATTGGTGCCAGTGCACTCTCTGAGTCACTGCACTGCATCCCCAGTGGTGCCAGTGCACTCTCTGGAGTCACTGAAGTGCATCCCCAGTGTTGCCATGGCACTCTCCAGACTCACGGCACTGCATCCCCAGTGGTGCCAGTGCAATCTCTGGACTCACGGCACTGCATCCCCAGTGGTGCCAGTGCACTCTCTGGACTCACTGCACTGCATCCCCAGTAGTGCCAGTGCACTCTCTGGACTCACTGCACTGCATCCCCAAAGTGCCAGTGCACTCTCTGGGCTCACTGCACTGCATCTCCAGTGGTGCCAGTGCACTCTCTGGACTCACTGCACTGCATCCCCAGTGGTGCCAGTGCACTCTCTGGAGACACTGCAGTGCATCTCCACTGGTGCCAGGGCACTCTCTGGACTCACTGCAGTGCATCCCCAGTGGTGCCAGTGCACTCTCTGGACTCACTGCACTGCATCCCCAGTGGTGCCAGTGCACTCTCTGGACTCACTGCACTGCATCCCCAGTGGTGCCAGTACACTCTCTGGAGTCACTGCAGTTCATCCCCTGTGGGGCCCGTGCCTCTCTGGCCTCACTGCACTTCATCCCCAGTGCTGACAGTGCACTCTCTGGACTCACTGCACTGCATCCCCAGTGGTGCCAGTGCAGTCTCTGGACTCACTGCACTCCATCCCCAGTGGTGCCAGTACACTCTCTGGACTCACTGAACTGCAGCCCCAGTGGTGCCAGTGCACTCTCTGGACTCACTGCACTGCATCCCCAGTGGTGCCAGTGCACTCTCTGGACTCACTGCACTGCATACCCAGTGGTGCCAGTGCACTATCTGGACTCATTGCAGTGCATCCCCAGCGGTGCCAGTGCACTCTCTGAGTCACTGCAGTGCATCCCCAGTGGTGCCAGTGCACTCTCTGGACTCACTGCAGTGCATCCCCAGTGGTGCCAGTGCACTCTCTGCACTCACTGCACTGCATTCCCAGTGGTGCCAGTGCACTATCTGGACTCATTGCACTGCATTCCCAGTGGTGCCAGTACACTCTCTGAGTCACTGCACTGCATCCCCAGTGGTGCCAGTGCACTCTCTGGACTCACTGCACTGCATCCCCAGTGGTGCCAGTGCACTATCTGGACTCACTGCAGTGCATCACCAGTGGTGCCAGTGCACTCTGTGGACTCACTACACTGCATCCCCAGTGGTGCCAGTGCACTCTCTGGACTCATTGCAGTGCATCCCCAGTGGTGCCAGTGCACTCTCTGGACTCACTGCAGTTCATCGCCAGTGGTGCCAGTGCACTCTCTGGACTCACTGCACTGCATCCCCAGTGGTGCCAGTGCACTCTCTGGACTCACTGCAGTGCATTCCCATTGGTGCCAGTGCACTCTCTGAGTCACTGCACTGCATCCCCAGTGGTGCCAGTGCACTCTCTGGAGTCACTACACTGCATCCCCAGTGGTGCCAGTGCACTCTCTGGACTCACTGCAGTTCATCGCCAGTGGTGCCAGTGGACTCTCTGGACTCACTGCACTGCATTCCCTGTGGTGCCAGTGCACTATCTGGACTCATTGCAGTGCATTCCCATTGGTGCCAGTGCACTCTCTGAGTCACTGCACTGCATCCCCAGTGGTGCCAGTGCACTATCTGGACTCACTGCAGTGCATCACCAGTGGTGCCAGTGCACTCTGTGGACTCACTACACTGCATCGCCAGTGGTGCCAGTGCACTCTCTGGACTCACTGCACTGCATTCCCCAATTGCGCCAGTGCACTCTCTGGACTCACTGCACTGCATCCCCAGTGGTGCCAGTGCACTCTCTGGACTCACTGCACTGCATCCACAAGGTGGCAGTGCACTCTCTGGACTCACTGCAGTGCATCCCCAGTGGTGCCAGTGCACTCTCTGGACTCACTGCAGTGCATCCCCAGTGTTGCCAGTGCACTCTCTGGACTCACTGCACTGCATCCCCAGTGGTGCCAGTACACTATCTGGACTCATTGCAGTGCATTCCCATTGGTGCCAGTGCACTCTCTGAGTCACTGCACTGCATCCCCAGTGGTGCCAGTGCACTCTCTGGAGTCACTGAAGTGCATCCCCAGTGTTGCCATGGCACTCTCTAGACTCACGGCACTGCATCCCCAGTGGTGCCAGTGCAATCTCTGGACTCACGGCACTGCATCCCCAGTGGTGCCAGTGCACTCTCTGGACTCACTGCACTGCATCCCCAGTAGTGCCAGTGCACTCTCTGGACTCACTGCACTGCATCCCCAAAGTGCCAGTGCACTCTCTGGGCTCACTGCACTGCATCTCCAGTGGTGCCAGTGCACTCTCTGGACTCACTGCACTGCATCCCCAGTGATGCCAGGGCACTCTCTGGAGACACGGCACTGCATCCCCAGTGGTGCCAGTGCACTCTCTGGACTCACTGCACTGCATCCCCAGTGGTGCCAGTTCACTCTCTGGACTCACTGCACTGCATCCCCAGTGGTGTCAGTGCACTCTCTGGACTCACTGCACTGCATCCCCAGTGGTGCCAGGGCACTCTCTGGACTCACTGCAGTGCATCCCCAGTGGTGCCAGTGCACTCTCTGGACTCACAGCACTGCATCCCCCTTGGTGCCAGTGCACTCTCTGGACTCACTGCAGTGCATCCCCAGTGGTGCCAGTGCACTCTCTGCACTCACTGCACTGCATCCCCAGTGGTGCCAGTGCACTCTCTGGACTCACTGCACTGCATCCCCAAAGTGCCAGTGCACTCTCTGGGCTCACTGCACTGCATCTCCAGTGGTGCCAGTGCACTCTCTGGACTCACTGCACTGCATCCCCAGTGGTGCCAGTGCACTCTCTGGAGACACTGCAGTGCATCTCCACTGGTGCCAGGGCCCTCTCTGGACTCACTGCAGTGCATCCCCAGTGGTGCCAGGGCACTCTCTGGACTCATTGCATTGCATCCCCAGTGGTGCCAGTGCACTATCTGGACTCATTGCAGTGCATCCCCAGTGGTGCCAGTGCACTCTCTGAGTCACTGCAGTGCATCCCCAGTGGGGCCAGTGCACTCTCTGGACTCACTGCACTGCATTCCCAGTGGTGCCAGTGCACTATCTGGACTCATTGCACTGCATTCCCAGTGGTGCCAGTACACTCTCTGAGTCACTGCACTGCATCCCCAGTGGTGCCAGTGCACTCTCTGGACTCCCTGCACTGCATCCCCAGTGGTGCCAGTGCACTATCTGGACTCACTGCAGTGCATCACCAGTGGTGCCAGTGCACTCTGTGGACTCACTACACTGCATCCCCAGTGGTGCCAGTGCACTCTCTGGACTCATTGCAGTGCATCCCCCGTGGTGCCAGTGCACTCTCTGGACTCACTGCAGTTCATCGCCAGTGGTGCCAGTGCACTCTCTGGACTCACTGCACTGCATTCCCCAATTGCGCCAGTGCACTCTCTGGACTCACTGCACTGCATCCCCAGTGGTGCCAGTGCACTCTCTGGACTCACTGCACTGCATCCACAAGGTGGCAGTGCACTCTCTGGACTCACTGCAGTGCATCCCCAGTGGTGCCAGTGCACTCTCTGGACTCACTGCAGTGCATTCCCAGTGTTGCCAGTGCACTCTCTGGACTCACTGCACTGCATCCCCAGTGGTGCCAGTACACTATCTGCACTCATTGCAGTGCATTCCCATTGGTGCCAGTGCACTCTCTGAGTCACTGCACTGCATCCCCAGTGGTGCCAGTGCACTCTCTGGAGTCACTGAAGTGCATCCCCAGTGTTGCCATGGCACTCTCCAGACTCACGGCACTGCATCCCCAGTGGTGCCAGTGCAATCTCTGGACTCACGGAACTGCATCCCCAGTGGTGCCAGTGCACTCTCTGGACTCACTGCACTGCATCCCCAGTAGTGCCAGTGCACTCTCTGGACTCACTGCACTGCATCCCCAAAGTGCCAGTGCACTCTCTGGGCTCACTGCACTGCATCTCCAGTGGTGCCAGTGCACTCTCTGGACTCACTGCACTGCATCCCCAGTGGTGCCAGTGCACTCTCTGGAGACACTGCAGTGCATCTCCACTGGTGCCAGGGCACTCTCTGGACTCACTGCAGTGCATCCCCAGTGGTGCCAGTGCACTCTCTGGACTCACTGCACTGCATCCCCAGTGGTGCCAGTACACTCTCTGGAGTCACTGCAGTTCATCCCCTGTGGGGCCAGTGCCTCTCTGGCCTCACTGCACTTCATCCCCAGTGCTGACAGTGCACTCTCTGGACTCACTGCACTGCATCCCCAGTGGTGCCAGTGCAGTCTCTGGACTCACTGCACTCCATCCCCAGTGGTGCCAGTACACTCTCTGGACTCACTGCACTGCAGCCCCAGTGGTGCCAGTGCACTCTCTGGACTCACTGCACTGCATCCCCAGTGGTGCCAGTGCACTCTCTGGACTCACTGCACTGCATACCCAGTGGTGCCAGTGCACTATCTGGACTCATTGCAGTGCATCCCCAGCGGTGCCAGTGCACTCTCTGAGTCACTGCAGTGCATCCCCAGTGGTGCCAGTGCACTCTCTGGACTCACTGCAGTGCATCCCCAGTGGTGCCAGTGCACTCTCTGCACTCACTGCACTGCATTCCCAGTGGTGCCAGTGCACTATCTGGACTCATTGCACTGCATTCCCAGTGGTGCCAGTACACTCTCTGAGTCACTGCACTGCATCCCCAGTGGTGCCAGTGCACTCTCTGGACTCACTGCAGTGCATCCCCAGTGGTGCCAGTGCACTATCTGGACTCACTGCAGTGCATCACCAGTGGTGCCAGTGCACTCTGTGGACTCACTACACTGCATCCCCAGTGGTGCCAGTGCACTCTCTGGACTCATTGCAGTGCATCCCCAGTGGTGCCAGTGCACTCTCTGGACTCACTGCAGTTCATCGCCAGTGGTGCCAGTGCACTCTCTGGACTCAGTGCACTGCATCCCCAGTGGTGCCAGTGCACTCTCTGGACTCACTGCAGTGCATTCCCATTGGTGCCAGTGCACTCTCTGAGTCACTGCACTGCATCCCCAGTGGTGCCAGTGCACTCTCTGGAGTCACTACACTGCATCCCCAGTGGTGCCAGTGCACTCTCTGGACTCACTGCAGTTCATCGCCAGTGGTGCCAGTGGACTCTCTGGACTCACTGCAGTGCATCCCCAGTGTTGCCAGTGCACTCTCTGGACTCACTGAACTGCATCCCCAGTGGTGCCAGTACACTATCTGGACTCATTGCAGTGCATTCCCATTGGTGCCAGTGCACTCTCTGAGTCACTGCACTGCATCCCCAGTGGTGCCAGTGCACTCTCTGGAGTCACTACACTGCATCCCCAGTGGTGCCAGTGCACTCTCTGCACTCACTGCAGTGCATTCCCAGTGGTGCCAGTGCACTCTCTGTACTCACTGCACTGCATCCCCAGTGGTGCCAGTGCACTCTCTGCACTCACTGCAGTGCATCCCCAGTGGTGCCAGTGCACTCTCTGGAGTCACTGCACTGCATCCCCAGTAGTTCCACTGCACTCTCTGGACTCACTGCAGTGCATCCCCAGTGGTGCCAGTGCACTCTCTGGACTCACTGCACTGCATCCCCAGTGGTGCCACTGCACTCTCTGGAGACACTGCAGTGCATCTCCACTGGTGCCAGGGCACTCTCTGGACTCACTGCACTGCATCCCCAGTGATGCCAGTGTACTGTCTGGACTCACTGCACTGCATCTCCAGTGGTGCCACTGCACTCTCTGGACTCACTGCACTGCATCCCCAGTGGTGCCAGTGCACTCTCTGGACTGACTGCACTGCATCCCCAGTGGTGCCAGTGCACTCTCTGGACTCACTGCAGTGCATCCGCAGTGGTGCCAGTGCACTCCCTGGATTCACCACACTACAACCCCAGTGGTGCCAGGGCACTCTCTGGACTCACTGCATTGCATCCCCAAAGGTGCCAGTGCACTCTCTGGACTCACTGCACTGCATCCCCAGTGGTGCCAGTGCACTCTCTGGACTCACTGCACTGCATCCCCAGTGGTGCCAGTGCACTCTCTGGACTCACTGCACTGCATCCCCAGTGGTGCCAGTGCACTATCTGGACTCACTGCAGTGCATCACCAGTGGTGCCAGTGCACTCTGTGGACTCACTACACTGCATCCCCAGTGGTGCCAGTGCACTCTGTGGACTCATTGCACTGCATCCCCAGTGGTGCCAGTGCACTCTCTGGACTCACTGCAGTGCATCGCCAGTGGTGCCAGTGCACTCTCTGGACTCACTGCACTGCATCCCCAATTGCGCCAGTGCACTCTCTGGAGTCACTGCACTGCATCACCAGTGGTGCCAGTGCACTCTCTGGACTCACTGCACTGCATCCCCAGTGGTGCCAGTGCAGTCTCTGGACTCACTGCAGTGCATCCCCAGTGTGGCCAGGGCACTCTCTGGACTCACTGAAGTGCATTCCCAGTGTTGCCAGGGCACTCTCTGGACTCACGGCACTGCATCCCCAGTGGTGCCAGTGCAATCTCTGGACACACGGCACTGCATCCCCAGTGGTGCGAGTGCACTCTCTGGAGTCACTGCACTGCATCCCCAGTGGTGCCAGTGCACTCTCTGGAGTCACTGCAGTGCATTCGCAGTGGTGCCAGTGCACTCTCTGGACTCACTGCACTGCATCCCCAGTAGTGCCAGTGCACTCTCTGGACTCACTGCACTGCATCCCCAAAGTGCCAGTGCACTCTCTGGGCTCACTGCACTGCATCTCCAGTGGTGCCAGTGCACTCTCTGGACTCACTGCACTGCATCCCCAGTGGTGCCAGTGCACTCTCTGGAGACACTGCAGTGCATCTCCACTGGTGCCAGGGCACTCTCTGGACTCACTGCAGTGCATCCCCAGTGGTGCCAGGGCACTCTCTGGACTCACTGCATTGCATCCCCAAAGGTGACAGTGCACTCTCTGGACTCACTGCACTGCATCCCCAGTGGTTCCACTGCACTCTCTGGACACACTGCACTGCATAACCTGTGGTGCCAGTGCACTCTCTGGTCTCACTGCACTGCATCCCCAGTGGTGCCAGTGCACTCTCTGGACTCACTGCACTGCATCCCCAGTGGTGCCATTGCACTCTCTAGAGTCACTGCACTGCATCCCCAGTGGTGCCAGTGCACTATCTAGAGTCACTGCAGTGCATCCCCAGTGGTGCCAGTACACTCTCTGGACTCACTGCACTGCATCCCCTGTGGGGCCAGTGCACTCTCTGGACTCACTGCACTGCATCCCCAGTGGTGCCAGTGCACTCTCTGGACTCACTGCACTGCATCCCCAGTGGTGCCAGTGCAGTCTCTGGACTCACTGCACTCCATCCCCACTGGTGCCAGTACACTCTCTGGACTCACTGCACTTCAGCCCCAGTGGTGCCAGTGCACTCTCTGGACTCACTGCACTGCATCCCCAGTGGTGCCAGTGCACTCTCTGGACTCACTGCAGTGCATCCCCAGTGGTGACAGTGCACTCTCTGGACTCACTGCACTGCATCCCCAGTGGTGCCAGTGCATTCTCTGGACTCACTGCACTGCATCAACAGTGGTGCCAGTGCACTCTCTGGACTCACTGCAGTGCATCCCCAGTGGTGCCAGTGTAGTCTCTGGACTCACTGCAGTCCATCACCAGTGGTGCCAGTGCACTCTCTGAACTCACTGCAGTGCATCCCCAGTGGTGCCAGTGCACTCTCTGGACTCACTGCACTGCATCCCCAGTGGTGCCAGTGCACTCTCAGGACTCACTGTAGTGCATCCCCAGTGGTGACAATGCACACTCTGAGTCACTGCACTGCATCCCCAGTGGTGCCAGTGCACTCTCTGGACTCACTGCACTGCATCCCCAGTGGTGCCAGTGCACTATCTGGACTCACTGCAGTGCATCACCAGTGGTGCCAGTGCACTCTGTGGACTCACTACACTGCATCCACAAGGTGCCAGTGCACTCTCTGGACTCACTGCAGTACATCCCCAGTGGTGCCAGTGCACTCTCTGGACTCACTGCAGTACATCCCCAGTGGTTCCAGTGCACTCTCTGGATTCACTGCACTGCATCACCAGCGGTGCCAGTGCACTCTCTGGACTCACTGCACTGCATCACCAGTGGTGCCAGTGTACTCTCTGGACTCACTGCACTGCATCCCCAGTGGTGCCAGTGCACTCTCTGGAGTCAATGCACTGCATCCCCAGTGGCGCCAGTGCAGTCTCTGGACTCACTGCACTGCATCCCCAGTTGTGCCAGTGCACTCTCTGGACTCACTGCACTCCATCCCCAGTGGTGCCAGTGCACTCTCTGGACTCACTGCACTGCATCCCCAGTAGTGCCAGTTCACTCTCTGGACTCACTGCACTGCATCCCCAGTGGTGCCAGTACACTCTCTGGACTCACTGCACTGCATCCCCTGTGGTGCCAGTGCACTCTCTGGACTCACTGCACTGCATCCCCAGTGGTGCCAGTGCACTCTCTGGACTCACTGCACTGCATCCCCAGTGGTGCCAGTGCACTATGTGGACTCACTGCAGTGCATCACCAGTGGTGCCAGTGCACTCTGTGGACTCACTACACTGCATCCCCAGTGGTGCCAGTGCACTCTCTGGACTCATTGCACTGCATCCCCAGTGGTGCCAGTGCACTCTCTGGACTCACTGCAGTGCATCCCCAGTGGTGCCACTGCACTCTCTGGACTCACTGCACTGCATCCCCAATTGCCCCAGTGCACTCTCTGGAGTCACTGCACTGCATCACCAGTGGTGCCAGTGTACTCTCTGGACTCACTGCACTGCATCCCCAGTGGTGCCAGTGCATTCTCTGGACTCACTGCAGTGCATCCCCAGTGGCGCCACTGCACTCTCTGGACTGACTGCACTGCATCCCCAGTGGTGCCAGTGCACTCTCTGGACTCACTACACTGCATCCCCAGTGGTGCCAGTGCACTCTCTGGATTGCACCGCACTACAACCCCCGTGGTGCCAGTGCACTCTCTGGACTCACTGCACTGCATCCCCAGTGGTGCCACTGCACTCTCTGGACTCACTGCAGTGCATCCCCAGTGGTGCCAGTGCACTCTCTGGACTCACAGCACTGCATCTCCAGTGGTGCCAGTGCACTCTCTGGACTCACTGCACTGCATCCCCAGTGGTGCCAGTGTACTCTCTGGACTCACTGCAGTGCATCCCCAATGTTGCCAGGGCACTCTCTAGACTCACGGCACTGCATCCCCAGTGGTGCCAGTGCAATCTCTGGACTCACGGCACTGCATCCCCAGTGGTGCCAGTGCACTCTCTGGACTCACTGCAGTGCATCCCCTGTGGTGCCAGTGCACTCTCTGGACTCACTGCACTGCATCCCCAGTGGTGCTAGTGCACTCTCTGGACTCACTGCACTGCATCCCCAGTGGTGCCAGTGCACTCTCTGGAGTCAATGCACTGCATCCCCAGTGGTGCCAGTGCACTCTCTGGACTGACTGCACTGCATCCCGAGTGGTGCCAGTGCACTCTCTGGACTCACTGCAGTGCATCCCCAGTGGTGCCAGTGCACTCTCTGGACTCACTGCAGTGCATCCCCAGTGTGGCCAGGGTACTCTCTGGACTCACTGAAGTGGATCCCCAGTGTTGCCAGGGCACTCTCTAGACTCACGGCACTGCATCCCCAGTGGTGCCAGTGCAATCTCTGGACACACGGCACTGCATCCCCAGTGGTGCTAGTGCACTCTCTGGAGTCACTGCACTGCATCCCCAGTGGTGCCAGTGAACTCTCTGGAGTCACTGCACTGCATCCCCAGTGGTGGCAGTGCACTCTGTGGACTCACTGCACTGCATCCCCAGTGGTGCCAGTGCACTCTCTGGACTCACTGCAGTGCATCCCCAGTAGTGCCAGTGCACTCTCTGGACTCACTGCACTGCATCCCCAAAGTGCCAGTGCACTCTCTGGGCTCACTGCACTGCATCTCCAGTGGTGCCAGTGCACTCTCTGGACTCACTGCAGTGCATCCCCAGTGGTGCCAGTGCACTCTCTGGAGACACTGCAGTGCATCTCCACTGGTGCCAGGGCACTCTCTGGACTCACTGCAGTGCATCCCCAGTGGTGCCAGGGCACTCTCTGGACTCACTGCATTGCATCCCCAAAGGTGCCAGTGCACTCTCTGGACTCACTGCACTGCATCCCCAGTGGTGCCAGTGCACTCTCTGGACTCACTGCACTGCATCCCCAGTGGTGCCAGTGCACTATCTGGACTCACTGCAGTGCATCACCAGTGGTGCCAGTGCACTCTGTGGACTCACTACACTGCATCCCCAGTGGTGCCAGTGCACTCTCTGGACTCATTGCACTGCATCCCCAGTGGTGCCAGTGCACTCTCTGGACTCACTGCAGTGCATCGCCAGTGGTGCCAGTGCACTCTCTGGACTCACTGCACTGCATCCCCAATTGCGCCAGTGCACTCTCTGGAGTCACTGCACTGCATCCCCAGTGGTGCCAGTGCACTCTCTGGACTCACTGCACTGCATCCCCAGTGGTGCCAGTGCACTCTCTGGACTCACTGCAGTGCATCCCCAGTGGTGCCAGTGCACTCTCTGGACTCACTGCAGTACATCCCCAGTGGTGCCAGTGCACTCTCTGGACTCACTGCAGTGCATCCTCAGTGGTGCCAGTGTACTCTCTGGACTCACTGCACTGCATCCCCAGTGGTGCCAGTGCACTCTCTAGACTCACTGCAGTGCATCCCCAGTGTGGCCAGGGCACTCTCTGGACTCACTGAAGTGCATTCCCAGTGTTGCCAGGGCACTCTCTAGACTCACGGCACTGCATCCCCAGTGGTGCCAATGCAATCTCTGGACACACGGCACTGCATCCCCAGTGGTGCGAGTGCACTCTCTGGAGTCACTGCACTGCATCCCCAGTGGTGCCAGTGCACTCTCTGGAGTCACTGCAGTGCATTCGCAGTGGTGCCAGTGCACTCTCTGGACTCACTGCACTGCATCCCCAATAGTGCCAGTGCACTCTCTGGACTCACTGCACTGCATCCCCAAAGTGCCAGTGCACTCTCTGGGCTCACTGCACTGCATCTCCAGTGGTGCCAGTGCACTCTCTGGACTCACTGCAGTGCATCCCCAGTGGTGCCAGTGCACTCTCTGGAGACACTGCTGTGCATCTCCACTGGTGCCAGGGCACTCTCTGGACTCACTGCAGTGCATCCCCAGTGGTGCCAGGGCACTCTCTGGACTCACTGCATTGCATCCCCAAAGGTGACAGTGCACTCTCTGGACTCACTGCACTGCATCCCCAGTGGTTCCACTGCACTCTCTGGACTCACTGCACTGCATACCCTGTGGTGCCAGTGCACTCTCTGGTCTCACTGCACTGCATCCCCAGTGGTGCCAGTGCACTCTCTGGACTCACTGCACTGCATCCCCAGTGGTGCCATTGCACTCTCTAGAGTCACTGCACTGCATCCCCAGTGGTGCCAGTGCACTATCTAGTGTCACTGCAGTGCATCCCCAGTGGTGCCAGTACACTCTCTGGACCAACTGCACTGCATCGCCTGTGGGGCCAGTGCACTCTCTGGACTCACTGCACTGCATCCCCAGTGGTGCCAGTGCACTCTCTGGACTCACTGCACTGCATCCCCATTGGTGCCAGTGCAGTCTCTGGACTCACTGCACTCCATCCCCACTGGTGCCAGTACACTCTCTGGACTCACTGCACTTCAGCCCCAGTGGTGCCAGTGCACTCTCTGGACTCACTGCACTGCATCCCCAGTGGTGCCAGTGCACTCTCTGGACTCACTGCACTGCATACCCAGTGGTGCCAGTGCACTCTCTGGACTAATTGCAGTGCATCCCCAGTGGTGCCAGTGGACTCTCTGAGTCACTGCTCTGAATCCCCAGTGGTGCCAGTGCACTCTCTGGACTCACTGCAGTGCATCCCCAGTGGTGCCAGTGTAGTCTCTGGACTCACTGCAGTGCATCCCCAGTGGTGCCAGTGCACTCTCTGAACTCACTGCAGTGCATCCCCAGTGGTGCCAGTGCACTCTCTGGACTCACTGCACTGCATCCCCAGTGGTGCCAGTGCACTCTCTGGACTCACTGTAGTGCATCCCCAGTGGTGACAATGCACACTCTGAGTCACTGCACTGCATCCCCAGTGGTGCCAGTGCACTCTCTGGACTCACTGCACTGCATCCCCAGTGGTGCCAGTGCACTATCTGGACTCACTGCAGTGCATCACCAGTGGTGCCAGTGCACTCTGTGGACTCACTACACTGCATCCACAAGGTGCCAGTGCACTCTCTGGACTCACTGCAGTACATCCCCAGTGGTGCCAGTGCACTCTCTGGACTCACTGCAGTACATCCCCAGTGGTTCCAGTGCACTCTCTGGACTCACTGCACTGCATCACCAGCGGTGCCAGTGCACTCTCTGGACTCACTGCACTGCATCACCAGTGGTGCCAGTGTACTCTCTGGACTCACTGCACTGCATCCCCAGTGGTGCCAGTGCACTCTCTGGAGTCAATGCACTGCATCCCCAGTGGCGCCACTGCAGTCTCTGGACTCACTGCAGTGCATCCCCAGTGGTGCCAGTGCACTCTCTGGACTCACTGCACTCCATCCCCAGTGGTGCCAGTGCACTCTCTGATCTCACTGAAGTGCATCCCCAATGTTGCCAGGGCACTCTCTAGACTCATGGCACTGCATCCCCAGTGGTGCCAGTGCAATCTCTGGACTCACGGCACTGCATCCCCAGTGGTGCTAGTGCACTCTCTGGAGTCACTGCACTTCATCCCCAGTGGTGCCAGTGCACTCTCTGGACTCACTGCACTGCATGCCCAGTGGTGCCAGTGCACTCTGTGGACTCACTGCAGTGCATCCCCAGTGGTGCCAGTGCACTCTCTGGACTCACTGCAGTGCATCCCCAGTGGTGCCAGTGCACTCTCTGGACTCACTGCACTGCATCCCCAAAGTGCCAGTGCACTCTCTGGGCTCACTGTACTGAATCTCCAGTGGTGCCAGTGCACTCTCTGGAGGCACTGCAGTGCATCTCCACTGGTGCAAGTGCACTCTCTGGACTCACAGCACTGCATCCCCAGTGGTGCCAGGGCACTCTCTGGACTCACTGCATTGCATCCCCAAAGGTGACAGTGCACTCTCTGGACTCACTGCACTGCATCCCCAGTGGTGCCAGTGCACTCCCTGGACTCACTGCACTGCATCCCCAGTGGTGCCAGTTCAGTCTCTGGACTCACTGCACTCCATGCCCAGTGGTGCCAGTGCACTCTCTGGACTCACTGCAGTGCATCCCCAGTGGTGCCAGTGCACTCTCTGGACTCACTGCACTGCATACCCAGTGGTGCCAGTGCACTATCTGGACTCATTGCAGTGCCTCCCCAGTGGTGCCAGTGCACTCTCTGAGTCACTGCACTGCATCCCCAGTGGTGCCAGTGCACTCTCTGGACTCACTGCACTGCATCCCCAGAGGTGCCAGTGTAGTCTCTGGATTCACTGCACTCCACCCCAGTGTTGCCAGTACACTCTCTGGACTCACAGCAGTGCATCCCCAGTGGTGCCAGTGCACCCTCTGGACTCACTGCACTGCATCCCCAGTGGTGCCAGTGCACTCTCTGGACTCACTGCAGTGCATCCCCAGTGGTGCCAGTGCACTCTCTGGACTCACTGCACTGCATCCCCAGTGGTGCCAGTGCACTCTCTGGACTCACTGCACTGCATCCCCAGTGGTGCCAGTGCACTCTCTGAGTCACTGCACTGCATCCCCAGTGGTGCCAGGGCACTCTCTGGACTCACTGCATTGCATCCCCAAAGGTGCCAGTGCACTCTCTGGACTCACTGCACTGCATCCCCAGTGGTGCCAGTGCACTCTCTGGACTCACTGCACTGCATCCCCAGTGGTGCCAGTGCACTCTCTGGACTCACTGCAATGCATCCCCAGTGGTGCCAGTGCACTATCTGGACTCACTGCAGTGCATCCCCAGTGGTGCCAGTGCACTCTGTGGACTCACTACACTGCATCCCCAGTGGTGCCAGGGCACTCTCTGGACTCATTGCAGTGCATCCCCAGTGGTGCCAGTGCACTCTCTGGACTCACTGCAGTGCATCGCCAGTGGTGCCAGTGCACTCTCTGGACTCACTGCACTGCATCCCCAATTGCGCCAGTGCACTCTCTGGAGTCACTGCACTGCATCCCCAGCGGTGCCAGTGCATTCTCTGGACTCACTGCAGTGCATCCCCAGTGGCGCCACTGCACTCTCTGGACTGACTGCACTGCATCCCCAGTGGTGCCAGTGCACTCTCTGGACTCACTACACTGCATCCCCAGTGGTGCCAGTGCACTCTCTGGATTCACCGCACTACAACCCCCGTGGTGCCAGTGCACTCTCTGGACTCACTGCACTGCATCCCCAGTGGTGCCACTGCACTCTCTGGACTCACTGCACTGCATCCCCAGTAGTGCCAGTGCACTCTCTGGACTCACTGCACTGCATCCCCAGTGGTGCCAGTGCACTCTCTAGACTCACTGCAGTGCATCCCCAGTGGTGCCAGTGCAGTCTCTGGACTGACTGCACTCCATCCCCACTGGTGCCAGTACACTCTCTGGACTCACTGCACTGCAGACCCAGTGGTGCCAGTGCACTCTCTGGACTCACTGCACTGCATCCCCAGTGGTGCCAGTGCACTCTCTGGACTCACTGCACTGCATACCCAGTGGTGCCAGTGCACTATCTGGACTAATTGCAGTGCATCCCCAGTGGTGCCAGTGCACTCTCTGAGTCACTGCACTGCATCCCCAGTGGTGCCAGTGCACTCTCTGGACTCACTGCACTGCATCCTCAGTAGTGCCAGTGCACTCTCTGGACTCACTGCACTGCATCCCCAAAGTGCCAGTGCACTCTCTGGGCTCACTGCACTGCATCTCCAGTGGTGCCAGTGCACTCTCTGGACTCACTGCAGTGCATCCCCAGTGGTGCCAGTGCACTCTCTGGACTCACTGCACTGCATCCCCAGTGGTGCCAGTGTACTCTCTGGACTCACTGCAGTGCATCGCCAGTGGTGCCAGGGCACTCTCTGGACTCACTGCATTGCATCCCCAAAGGTGACAGTGCACTCTCTGGACTCACTGCACTGCATCCCCAGTGGTGCCAGTGCACTCTCTGGACTCACTGCACTGCATCCCCAGTAGTGCCAGTTCACTCTCTGGACTCACTGCACTGCATCTCCAGTGGTGCCAGTACACTCTCTGGACTCACTGCACTGCATCCCCTGTGGTGCCAGTGCACTCTCTGGACTCACTGCACTGCATCCCCAGTGGTGCCAGTGCACTCTCTGGACTCACTGCACTGCATCCCCAGTGGTGCCAGTGCACTATGTGGACTCACTGCAGTGCATCACCAGTAGTGCCAGTGCACTCTGTGGACTCACTACACTGCATCCCCAGTGGTGCCAGTGCACTCTCTGGACTCACTGCACTGCATCCCCAATGGTGCCAGTGCACTCTCTGGACTCACTGCAGTGCATCCCCAGTGGTGCCACTGCACTCTCTGGACTCACTGCACTGCATCCCCAATTGCCCCAGTGCACTCTCTGGAGTCACTGCACTGCATCACCAGTGGTGCCAGTGTACTCTCTGGACTCACTGCACTGCATCCCCAGTGGTGCCAGTGCATTCTCTGGACTCACTGCAGTGCATCCCCAGTGGCGCCACTGCACTCTCTGGACTGACTGCACTGCATCCCCAGTGGTGCCAGTGCACTCTCTGGACTCACTACACTGCATCCCCAGTGGTGCCAGTGCACTCTCTGGATTCACCGCACTACAACCCCCGTGGTGCCAGTGCACTCTCTGGACTCACTGCACTGCATCCCCAGTGGTGCCACTGCACTCTCTGGACTCACTGCAGTGCATCCCCAGTGGTGCCAGTGCACTCTCTGGACTCACAGCACTGCATCTCCAGTGGTGCCAGTGCACTCTCTGGACTCACTGCACTGCATCCCCAGTGGTGCCAGTGTACTCTCTGGACTCACTGAAGTGCATCCCCAATGTTGCCAGGGCACTCTCTAGACTCACGGCACTGCATCCCCAGTGGTGCCAGTGCAATCTCTGGACTCACGGCACTGCATCCCCAGTGGTGCCAGTGCACTCTCTGGACTCACTGCAGTGCATGCCCTGTGGTGCCAGTGCACTCTCTGGACTCACTGCACTGCATCCCCAGTGGTGCTAGTGCACTCTCTGGACTCACTGCACCGCATCCCCAGTGGTGCCAGTGCACTCTCTGGAGTCAATGCACTGCATCCCCAGTGGTGCCAGTGCACTCTCTGGACTGACTGCACTGCATCCCGAGTGGTGCCAGTGCACTCTCTGGACTCACTGCAGTGCATCCCCAGTGGTGCCAGTGCACTCTCTGGACTCACTGCAGTGCATCCCCAGTGTGGCCAGGGTACTCTCTGGACTCACTGAAGTGCATCCCCAGTGTTGCAAGGGCACTCTCTAGACTCACGGCACTGCATCCCCAGTGGTGCCAGTGCAATCTCTGGACACACGGCACTGCATCCCCAGTGGTGCTAGTGCACTCTCTGGAGTCACTGCACTGCATCCCCAGTGGTGCCAGTGCACTCTCTGGAGTCACTGCACTGCATCCCCAGTGGTGGCAGTGCACTCTGTGGACTCACTGCACTGCATCCCCAGTGGTGCCAGTGCACTCTCTGGACTCACTGCAGTGCATCCCCAGTAGTGCCAGTGCACTCTCTGGACTCACTGCACTGCATCCCCAAAGTGCCAGTGCACTCTCTGGGCTCACTGCACTGCATCTCCAGTGGTGCCAGTGCACTCTCTGGACTCACTGCACTGCATCCCCAGTGGTGCCAGTGCACTCTCTGGAGACACTGCAGTGCATCTCCACTGGTGCCAGGGCACTCTCTGGACTCACTGCAGTGCATCCCCAGTGGTGCCAGGGCACTCTCTGGACTCACTGCATTGCATCCCCAAAGGTGCCAGTGCACTCTCTGGACTCACTGCACTGCATCCCCAGTGGTGCCAGTGCACTCTCTGGACTCACTGCACTGCATCCCCAGTGGTGCCAGTGCACTCTCTGGACTCACTGCACTGCATCCCCAGTGGTGCCAGTGCACTATCTGGACTCACTGCAGTGCATCACCAGTGGTGCCAGTGCACTATCTGGACTCACTACACTGCATCCCCAGTGGTGCCAGTGCACTCTCTGGACTCATTGCACTGCATCCCCAGTGGTGCCAGTGCACTCTCTGGACTCACTGCAGTGCATCACCAGTGGTGCCAGTGCACTCTGTGGACTCACTACACTGCATCCCCAGTGGTGCCAGTGCACTCTCTGGACTCATTGCACTGCATCCCCAGTGGTGCCAGTGCACTCTCTGGACTCACTGCAGTGCATCCCCAGTGGTGCCAGTGCACTCTCTGGTCTCACTGCACTAAAACTCCAGTGGTGCCAGTGCACTCTCTGGACTCACTGCACTGCATCCCCAATTGCGCCAGTGCACTCTCTGGAGTCACTGCACTGCATCACCAGTGGTGCCAGTGCACTCTCTGGACTCACTGCACTGCATCCCCAGTGGTGCCAGTGCACTCTCTGGACTCACTGCAGTGCATCCCCAGTGGTGCCAGTGCACTCTCTAGACTCACTGCAGTACATCGCCAGTGGTGCCAGTGCACTCTCTGGACTCACTGCAGTGCATCCTCAGTGGTGCCAGTGTACTCTCTGGACTCACTGCACTGCATCCCCAGTGGTGCCAGTGCACTCTCTGGACTCACTGCAGTGCATCCCCAGTGTGGCCAGGGCACTCTCTGGACTCACTGAAGTGCATTCCCAGTGTTGCCAGGGCACTCTCTGGACTCACGGCACTGCATCCCCAGTGGTGCCAGTGCAATCTCTGGACACACGGCACTGCATCCCCAGTGGTGCGAGTGCACTCTCTGGAGTCACTGCACTGCATCCCCAGTGGTGCCAGTGCACTCTCTGGAGTCACTGCAGTGCATTCGCAGTGGTGCCAGTGCACTCTCTGGACTCACTGCACTGCATCCCCAGTAGTGCCAGTGCACTCTCTGGACTCACTGCACTGCATCCCCAAAGTGCCAGTGCACTCTCTGGGCTCACTGCACTGCATCTCCAGTGGTGCCAGTGCACTCTCTGGACTCACTGCACTGCATCCCCAGTGGTGCCAGTGCACTCTCTGGAGACACTGCAGTGCATCTCCACTGGTGCCAGGGCACTCTCTGGACTCACTGCAGTGCATCCCCAGTGGTGCCAGGGCACTCTCTGGACTCACTGCATTGCATCCCCAAAGGTGACAGTGCACTCTCTGGACTCACTGCACTGCATCCCCAGTGGTTCCACTGCACTCTCTGGACTCACTGCACTGCATAACCTGTGGTGCCAGTGCACTCTCTGGTCTCACTGCACTGCATCCCCAGTGGTGCCAGTGCACTCTCTGGACTCACTGCACTGCATCCCCAGTGGTGCCATTGCACTCTCTAGAGTCACTGCACTGCATCCCCAGTGGTGCCAGTGCACTATCTAGAGTCACTGCAGTGCATCCCCAGTGGTGCCAGTACACTCTCTGGACTCACTGCACTGCATCCCCTGTGGGGCCAGTGCACTCTCTGGACTCACTGCACTGCATCCCCAGTGGTGCCAGTGCACTCTCTGGACTCACTGCACTGCATCCCCAGTGGTGCCAGTGCAGTCTCTGGACTCACTGCACTCCATCCCCACTGGTGCCAGTACACTCTCTGGACTCACTGCACTTCAGCCCCAGTGGTGCCAGTGCACTCTCTGGACTCACTGCACTGCATCCCCAGTGGTGCCAGTGCACTCTCTGGACTCACTGCAGTGCATCCCCAGTGGTGACAGTGCACTCTCTGGACTCACTGCACTGCATCCCCAGTGGTGCCAGTGCATTCTCTGGACTCACTGCACTGCATCAACAGTGGTGCCAGTGCACTCTCTGGACTCACTGCAGTGCATCCCCAGTGGTGCCAGTGTAGTCTCTGGACTCACTGCAGTCCATCACCAGTGGTGCCAGTGCACTCTCTGAACTCACTGCAGTGCATCCCCAGTGGTGCCAGTGCACTCTCTGGACTCACTGCACTGCATCCCCAGTGGTGCCAGTGCACTCTCAGGACTCACTGTAGTGCATCCCCAGTGGTGACAATGCACACTCTGAGTCACTGCACTGCATCCCCAGTGGTGCCAGTGCACTCTCTGGACTCACTGCACTGCATCCCCAGTGGTGCCAGTGCACTATCTGGACTCACTGCAGTGCATCACCAGTGGTGCCAGTGCACTCTGTGGACTCACTACACTGCATCCACAAGGTGCCAGTGCACTCTCTGGACTCACTGCAGTACATCCCCAGTGGTGCCAGTGCACTCTCTGGACTCACTGCAGTACATCCCCAGTGGTTCCAGTGCACTCTCTGGACTCACTGCACTGCATCACCAGCGGTGCCAGTGCACTCTCTGGACTCACTGCACTGCATCACCAGTGGTGCCAGTGTACTCTCTGGACTCACTGCACTGCATCCCCAGTGGTGCCAGTGCACTCTCTGGAGTCAATGCACTGCATCCCCAGTGGCGCCAGTGCAGTCTCTGGACTCACTGCACTGCATCCCCAGTTGTGCCAGTGCACTCTCTGGACTCACTGCACTCCATCCCCAGTGGTGCCAGTGCACTCTCTGGACTCACTGCACTGCATCCCCAGTAGTGCCAGTTCACTCTCTGGACTCACTGCACTGCATCCCCAGTGGTGCCAGTACACTCTCTGGACTCACTGCACTGCATCCCCTGTGGTGCCAGTGCACTCTCTGGACTCACTGCACTGCATCCCCAGTGGTGCCAGTGCACTCTCTGGACTCACTGCACTGCATCCCCAGTGGTGCCAGTGCACTATGTGGACTCACTGCAGTGCATCACCAGTGGTGCCAGTGCACTCTGTGGACTCACTACACTGCATCCCCAGTGGTGCCAGTGCACTCTCTGGACTCATTGCACTGCATCCCCAGTGGTGCCAGTGCACTCTCTGGACTCACTGCAGTGCATCCCCAGTGGTGCCACTGCACTCTCTGGACTCACTGCACTGCATCCCCAATTGCCCCAGTGCACTCTCTGGAGTCACTGCACTGCATCACCAGTGGTGCCAGTGTACTCTCTGGACTCACTGCACTGCATCCCCAGTGGTGCCAGTGCATTCTCTGGACTCACTGCAGTGCATCCCCAGTGGCGCCACTGCACTCTCTGGACTGACTGCACTGCATCCCCAGTGGTGCCAGTGCACTCTCTGGACTCACTACACTGCATCCCCAGTGGTGCCAGTGCACTCTCTGGATTCACCGCACTACAACCCCCGTGGTGCCAGTGCACTCTCTGGACTCACTGCACTGCATCCCCAGTGGTGCCACTGCACTCTCTGGACTCACTGCAGTGCATCCCCAGTGGTGCCAGTGCACTCTCTGGACTCACTGCACTGCATCCCCAGTGGTGCCACTGCACTCTCTGGACTCACTGCAGTGCATCCCCAGTGGTGCCAGGGCACTCTCTGGACTCACTGCACTGCATCCCCAGTGGTGCCAGTGTACTCTCTGGACTCACTGAAGTGCATCCCCAATGTTGCCAGGGCACTCTCTAGACTCACGGCACTGCATCCCCAGTGGTGCCAGTGCAATCTCTGGACTCACGGCACTGCATCCCCAGTGGTGCCAGTGCACTCTCTGGACTCACTGCAGTGCATCCCCTGTGGTGCCAGTGCACTCTCTGGACTCACTGCACTGCATCCCCAGTGGTGCTAGTGCACTCTCTGGACTCACTGCACTGCATCCCCAGTGGTGCCAGTGCACTCTCTGGAGTCAATGCACTGCATCCCCAGTGGTGCCAGTGCACTCTCTGGACTGACTGCACTGCATCCCGAGTGGTGCCAGTGCACTCTCTGGACTCACTGCAGTGCATCCCCAGTGGTGCCAGTGCACTCTCTGGACTCACTGCAGTGCATCCCCAGTGTGGCCAGGGTACTCTCTGGACTCACTGCACTGCATCCCCAGTGTTGCCAGGGCACTCTCTAGACTCACGGCACTGCATCCCCAGTGGTGCCAGTGCAATCTCTGGACACACGGCACTGCATCCCCAGTGGTGCTAGTGCACTCTCTGGAGTCACTGCACTGCATCCCCAGTGGTGCCAGTGAACTCTCTGGAGTCACTGCACTGCATCCCCAGTGGTGGCAGTGCACTCTGTGGACTCACTGCACTGCATCCCCAGTGGTGCCAGTGCACTCTCTGGACTCACTGCAGTGCATCCCCAGTAGTGCCAGTGCACTCTCTGGACTCACTGCACTGCATCCCCAAAGTGCCAGTGCACTCTCTGGGCTCACTGCACTGCATCTCCAGTGGTGCCAGTGCACTCTCTGGACTCACTGCAGTGCATCCCCAGTGGTGCCAGTGCACTCTCTGGAGACACTGCAGTGCATCTCCACTGGTGCCAGGGCACTCTCTGGACTCACTGCAGTGCATCCCCAGTGGTGCCAGGGCACTCTCTGGAATCACTGCATTGCATCCCCAAAGGTGCCAGTGCACTCTCTGGACTCACTGCACTGCATCCCCAGTGGTGCCAGTGCACTCTCTGGACTCACTGCACTGCATCCCCAGTGGTGCCAGTGCACTCTCTGGACTCACTGCACTGCATCCCCAGTGGTGCCAGTGCACTATCTGGACTCACTGCAGTGCATCACCAGTGGTGCCAGTGCACTCTGTGGACTCACTACACTGCATCCCCAGTGGTGCCAGTGCACTCTCTGGACTCACTGCACTGCATCCCCAGTGGTGCCAGTGCACTCTCTGGACTCACTGCACTGCATCCCCAGTGGTGCCAGTGCACTCTCTGGACTCACTGCACTGCATCCCAGTGGTGCCAGTGCACTATCTGGACTCACTGCAGTGCATCACCAGTGGTGCCAGTGCACTCTGTGGACTCACTACACTGCATCCCCAGTGGTGCCAGTGCACTCTCTGGACTCATTGCACTGCATCCCCAGTGGTGCCAGTGCACTCTCTGGACTCACTGCAGTGCATCGCCAGTGGTGCCAGTGCACTCTCTGGACTCACTGCACTGCATCCCCAATTGCGCCAGTGCACTCTCTGGAGTCACTGCACTGCATCCCCAGTGGTGCCAGTGCACTCTCTGGACTCACTGCACTGCATCCCCAGTGGTGCCAGTGCACTCTCTGGACTCACTGCAGTGCATCCCCAGTGGTGCCAGTGCACTCTCTGGACTCACTGCAGTACATCCCCAGTGGTGCCAGTGCACTCTCTGGACTCACTGCAGTGCATCCTCAGTGGTGCCAGTGTACTCTCTGGACTCACTGCACTGCATCCCCAGTGGTGCCAGTGCACTCTCTAGACTCACTGCAGTGCATCCCCAGTGTGGCCAGGGCACTCTCTGGACTCACTGAAGTGCATTCCCAGTGTTGCCAGGGCACTCTCTAGACTCACGGCACTGCATCCCCAGTGGTGCCAATGCAATCTCTGGACACACGGCACTGCATCCCCAGTGGTGCGAGTGCACTCTCTGGAGTCACTGCACTGCATCCCCAGTGGTGCCAGTGCACTCTCTGGAGTCACTGCAGTGCATTCGCAGTGGTGCCAGTGCACTCTCTGGACTCACTGCACTGCATCCCCAGTAGTGCCAGTGCACTCTCTGGACTCACTGCACTGCATCCCCAAAGTGCCAGTGCACTCTCTGGGCTCACTGCACTGCATCTCCAGTGGTGCCAGTGCACTCTCTGGACTCACTGCAGTGCATCCCCAGTGGTGCCAGTGCACTCTCTGGAGACACTGCAGTGCATCTCCACTGGTGCCAGGGCACTCTCTGGACTCACTGCAGTGCATCCCCAGTGGTGCCAGGGCACTCTCTGGACTCACTGCATTGCATCCCCAAAGGTGACAGTGCACTCTCTGGACTCACTGCACTGCATCCCCAGTGGTTCCACTGCACTCTCTGGACTCACTGCACTGCATACCCTGTGGTGCCAGTGCACTCTCTGGTCTCACTGCACTGCATCCCCAGTGGTGCCAGTGCACTCTCTGGACTCACTGCACTGCATCCCCAGTGGTGCCATTGCACTCTCTAGAGTCACTGCACTGCATCCCCAGTGGTGCCAGTGCACTATCTAGAGTCACTGCAGTGCATCCCCAGTGGTGCCAGTACACTCTCTGGACTCACTGCACTGCATCGCCTGTGGGGCCAGTGCACTCTCTCGACTCACTGCACTGCATCCCCAGTGGTGCCAGTGCACTCTCTGGACTCACTGCACTGCATCCCCAGTGGTGCCAGTGCACTCTCTGGACTAATTGCAGTGCATCCCCAGTGGTGCCAGTGGACTCTCTGAGTCACTGCTCTGAATCCCCAGTGGTGCCAGTGCACTCTCTGGACTCACTGCAGTGCATCCCCAGTGGTGCCAGTGTAGTCTCTGGACTCACTGCAGTCCATCACCAGTGGTGCCAGTGCACTCTCTGAACTCACTGCAGTGCATCCCCAGTGGTGCCAGTGCACTCTCTGGACTCACTGCACTGCATCCCCAGTGGTGCCAGTGCACTCTCTGGACTCACTGTAGTGCATCCCCAGTGGTGACAAGGCACATTCTGAGTCACTGCACTGCATCCCCAGTGGTGCCAGTGCACTCTCTGGACTCACTGCACTGCATCCCCAGTGGTGCCAGTGCACTATCTGGACTCACTGCAGTGCATCACCAGTGGTGCCAGTGCACTCTGTGGACTCACTACACTGCATCCACAAGGTGCCAGTGCACTCTCTGGACTCACTGCAGTACATCCCCAGGGGTGCCAGTGCACTCTCTGGACTCACTGCAGTACATCCCCAGTGGTTCCAGTGCACTCTCTGGACTCACTGCACTGCATCACCAGCGGTGCCACTGCACTCTCTGGACTCACTGCACTGCATCACCAGTGGTGCCAGTGTACTCTCTGGACTCACTGCACTGCATCCCCAGTGGTGCCAGTGCACTCTCTGGAGTCAATGCACTGCATCCCCAGTGGCGCCACTGCAGTCTCTGGACTCACTGCACTGCATCCCCAGTTGTGCCAGTGCACTCTCTGGACTCACTGCACTCCATCCCCAGTGGTGCCAGTGCACTCTCTGATCTCACTGAAGTGCATCCCCAATGTTGCCAGGGCACTCTCTAGACTCATGGCACTGCATCCCCAGTGGTGCCAGTGCAATCTCTGGACTCACGGCACTGCATCCCCAGTGGTGCTAGTGCACTCTCTGGAGTCACTGCACTTCATCCCCAGTGGTGCCAGTGCACTCTCTGGACTCACTGCACTGCATGCCCAGTGGTGCCAGTGCACTCTGTGGACTCACTGCAGTGCATCCCCAGTGGTGCCAGTGCACTCTCTGGACTCACTGCACTGCATCCCCAAAGTTCCAGTGCACTCTCTGGACTCACTGCACTGCATCCCCAAAGTGCCAGTGCACTCTCTGGGCTCACTGTACTGAATCTCCAGTGGTGCCAGTGCACTCTCTGGAGGCACTGCAGTGCATCTCCACTGGTGCAAGTGCACTCTCTGGACTCACAGCACTGCATCCCCAGTGGTGCCAGGGCACTCTCTGGACTCACTGCATTGCATCCCCAAAGGTGACAGTGCACTCTCTGGACTCACTGCACTGCATCCCAAGTGGTGCCAGTGCACTCTCTGGACTCACTGCACTGCATCCCCAGTGGTGCCAGTGCACTCTCTGGACTCTCTGCAGTGCATCCCCAGTGGTGCCAGTGCACTCTCTGGACTCACTGCACTGCATCCCCAGTGGTGCCAGTGCACTCTCTGGACTCACTGCACTGCATCCCCAGTGGTGCCAGTACACTCTCTGGACTCACTGCAGTTCATCCCCTGTGGGGCCAGTGCACTCTCTGGCCTCAATGCACTGCATCCCCAGTGGTGCCAGTGCACTCCCTGGACTCACTGCACTGCATCCCCAGTGGTGCCAGTTCAGTCTCTGGACTCACTGCACTCCATGCCCAGTGGTGCCAGTGCACTCTCTGGACTCACTGCAGTGCATCCCCAGTGGTGCCAGTGCACTCTCTGGACTCACTGCACTGCATACCCAGTGGTGCCAGTGCACTATCTGGACTCATTGCAGTGCCTCCCCAGTGGTGCCAGTGCACTCTCTGAGTCACTGCACTGCATCCCCAGTGGTGCCAGTGCACTCTCTGGACTCACTGCACTGCATCCCCAGAGGTGCCAGTGTAGTCTCTGGATTCACTGCACTCCACCCCAGTGTTGCCAGTACACTCTCTGGACTCACTGCAGTGCATCCCCAGTGGTGCCAGTGCACCCTCTGGACTCACTGCAGTGCATCCCCAGTGGTGCCAGTGCACTCTCTGGACTCACTGCAGTGCATCCCCAGTGGTGCCAGTGCACTCTCTGGACTCACTGCACTGCATCCCCAGTGGTGCCAGTGCACTCTCTGGACTCACTGCACTGCATCCCCAGTGGTGCCAGTGCACTCTCTGAGTCACTGCACTGCATCCCCAGTGGTGCCAGGGCACTCTCTGGACTCACTACATTGCATCCCCAAAGGTGCCAGTGCACTCTCTGGACTCACTGCACTGCATCCCCAGTGGTGCCAGTGCACTCTCTGGACTCACTGCAATGCATCCCCAGTGGTGCCAGTGCACTATCTGGACTCACTGCAGTGCATCACCAGTGGTGCCAGTGCACTCTGTGGACTCACTACACTGCATCCCCAGTGGTGCCAGTGCACTCTCTGGACTCATTGCAGTGCATCCCCAGTGGTGCCAGTGCACTCTCTGGACTCACTGCAGTGCATCGCCAGTGGTGCCAGTGCACTCTCTGGACTCACTGCACTGCATCCCCAATTGCGCCAGTGCACTCTCTGGAGTCACTGCACTGCATCCCCAGCGGTGCCAGTGCATTCTCTGGACTCACTGCAGTGCATCCCCAGTGGCGCCACTGCACTCTCTGGACTGACTGCACTGCATCCCCAGTGGTGCCAGTGCACTCTCTGGACTCACTACACTGCATCCCCAGTGGTGCCAGTGCACTCTCTGGATTCACCGCACTACAACCCCCGTGGTGCCAGTGCACTCTCTGGACTCACTGCACTGCATCCCCAGTGGTGCCACTGCACTCTCTGGACTCACTGCACTGCATCCCCAGTAGTGCCAGTGCACTCTCTGGACTCACTGCACTGCATCCCCAGTGGTGCCAGTGCACTCTCTAGACTCACTGCAGTGCATCCCCAGTGGTGCCAGTGCAGTCTCTGGACTGACTGCACTCCATCCCCACTGGTGCCAGTACACTCTCTGGACTCACTGCACTGCAGACCCAGTGGTGCCAGTGCACTCTCTGGACTCACTGCACTGCATCCCCAGTGGTGCCAGTGCACTCTCTGGACTCACTGCACTGCATACCCAGTGGTGCCAGTGCACTATCTGGACTAATTGCAGTGCATCCCCAGTGGTGCCAGTGCACTCTCTGAGTCACTGCACTGCATCCCCAGTGGTGCCAGTGCACTCTCTGGACTCACTGCACTGCATCCTCAGTAGTGCCAGTGCACTCTCTGGACTCACTGCACTGCATCCCCAAAGTGCCAGTGCACTCTCTGGGCTCACTGCACTGCATCTCCAGTGGTGCCAGTGCACTCTCTGGACTCACTGCAGTGCATCCCCAGTGGTGCCAGTGCACTCTCTGGACTCACTGCACTGCATCCCCAGTGGTGCCAGTGTACTCTCTGGACTCACTGCAGTGCATCGCCAGTGGTGCCAGGGCACTCTCTGGACTCACTGCATTGCATCCCCAAAGGTGACAGTGCACTCTCTGGACTCACTGCACTGCATCCCCAGTGGTGCCAGTGCACTCTCTGGACTCACTGCACTGCATCCCCAGTAGTGCCAGTTCACTCTCTGGACTCACTGCACTGCATCTCCAGTGGTGCCAGTACACTCTCTGGACTCACTGCACTGCATCCCCTGTGGTGCCAGTGCACTCTCTGGACTCACTGCACTGCATCCCCAGTGGTGCCAGTGCACTCTCTGGACTCACTGCACTGCATCCCCAGTGGTGCCAGTGCACTATCTGGACTCACTGCAGTGCATCACCAGTAGTGCCAGTGCACTCTGTGGACTCACTACACTGCATCCCCAGTGGTGCCAGTGCACTCTCTGGACTCACTGCACTGCATCCCCAATGGTGCCAGTGCACTCTCTGGACTCACTGCAGTGCATCCCCAGTGGTGCCACTGCACTCTCTGGACTCACTGCACTGCATCCCCAATTACCCCAGTGCACTCTCTGGAGTCACTGCACTGCATCACCAGTGGTGCCAGTGTACTCTCTGGACTCACTGCACTGCATCCCCAGTGGTGCCAGTGCATTCTCTGGACTCACTGCAGTGCATCCCCAGTGGCGCCACTGCACTCTCTGGACTGACTGCACTGCATCCCCAGTGGTGCCAGTGCACTCTCTGGACTCACTACACTGCATCCCCAGTGGTGCCAGTGCACTCTCTGGATTCACCGCACTACAACCCCCGTGGTGCCAGTGCACTCTCTGGACTCACTGCACTGCATCCCCAGTGGTGCCACTGCACTCTCTGGACTCACTGCAGTGCATCCCCAGTGGTGCCAGTGCACTCTCTGGACTCACAGCACTGCATCTCCAGTGGTGCCAGTGCACTCTCTGGACTCACTGCACTGCATCCCCAGTGGTGCCAGTGTACTCTCTGGACTCACTGAAGTGCATCCCCAATGTTGCCAGGGTACTCTCTAGACTCACGGCACTGCATCCCCAGTGGTGCCAGTGCAATCTCTGGACTCACGGCACTGCATCCCCAGTGGTGCCAGTGCACTCTCTGGACTCACTGCACTGCATCAACAGTGGTGCCAGTGCACTCTCTGGACTCACTGCACTGCAACCCCAGTGGTGCTAGTGCACTCTCTGGAGTCACTGCACTGCATCCCCAGTGGTGCCAGTGCACTCTCTGGAGTCAATGCACTGCATCCCCAGTGGTGCCAGTGCACTCTCTGGACTGACTGCACTGCATCCCGAGTGGTGCCAGTGCACTCTCTGGACTCACTGCAGTGCATCCCCAGTGGTGCCAGTGCACTCTCTGGACTCACTGCAGTGCATCCCCAGTGTGGCCAGGGTACTCTCTGGACTCACTGAAGTGCATCCCCAGTGTTGCCAGGGCACTCTCTAGACTCACGGCACTGCATCCCCAGTGGTGCCAGTGCAATCTCTGGACACACGGCACTGCATCCCCAGTGGTGCTAGTGCACTCTCTGGAGTCACTGCACTGCATCCCCAGTGGTGCCAGTGCACTCTCTGGAGTCACTGCACTGCATCCCCAGTGGTGGCAGTGCACTCTGTGGACTCACTGCACTGCATCCCCAGTGGTGCCAGTGCACTCTCTGGACTCACTGCAGTGCATCCCCAGTAGTGCCAGTGCACTCTCTGGACTCACTGCACTGCATCCCCAAAGTGCCAGTGCACTCTCTGGGCTCACTGCACTGCATCTCCAGTGGTGCCAGTGCACTCTCTGGACTCACTGCACTGCATCCCCAGTGGTGCCAGTGCACTCTCTGGAGACACTGCAGTGCATCTCCACTGGTGCCAGGGCACTCTCTGGACTCACTGCAGTGCATCCCCAGTGGTGCCAGGGCACTCTCTGGACTCACTGCATTGCATCCCCAAAGGTGCCAGTGCACTCTCTGGACTCACTGCACTGCATCCCCAGTGGTGCCAGTGCACTCTCTGGACTCACTGCACTGCATCCCCAGTGGTGCCAGTGTACTCTCTGGACTCACTGCACTGCATCCCCAGTGGTGCCAGTGCACTATCTGGACTCACTGCAGTGCATCACCAGTGGTGCCAGTGCACTCTGTGGACTCACTACACTGCATCCCCAGTGGTGCCAGTGCACTCTCTGGACTCATTGCACTGCATCCCCAGTGGTGCCAGTGCATTCTCTGGACTCACTGCAGTGCATCGCCAGTGGTGCCAGTGCACTCTCTGGAGACACTGCACTGCATCACCCAATTGCGCCAGTGCACTCTCTGGAGTCACTGCACTGCATCCCCAGTGGTGCCAGTGCACTCTCTGGACTCACTGCACTGCATCCCCAGTGGTGCCAGTGCACTCTCTGGACTCACTGCAGTGCATCCCCAGTGGTGCCAGTGCACTCTCTGGACTCACTGCAGTACATCCCCAGTGGTGCCAGTGCACTCTCTGGACTCACTGCACTGCATCCCCAGTGGTGCCAGTGCACTCTCTGGACTCACTGCAGTGCATCCCCAGTGTGGCCAGGGCACTCTCTGGACTCACTGAAGTGCATTCCCAGTGTTGCCAGGGCACTCTCTAGACTCACGGCACTGCATCTCCAGTGGTGCCAGTGCAATCTCTGGACACACGGCACTGCATCCCCAGTGGTGCGAGTGCACTCTCTGGAGTCACTGCACTGCATCCCCAGTGGTGCCAGTGCACTCTCTGGAGTCACTGCAGTGCATTCGCAGTGGTGCCAGTGCACTCTCTGGACTCACTGCACTGCATCCCCAGTAGTGCCAGTGCACTCTCTGGACTCACTGCACTGCATCCCCAAAGTGCCAGTGCACTCTCTGGGCTCACTGCACTGCATCTCCAGTGGTGCCAGTGCACTCTCTGGACTCACTGCAGTGCATCCCCAGTGGTGCCAGTGCACTCTCTGGAGACACTGCAGTGCATCTCCACTGGTGCCAGGGCACTCTCTGGACTCACTGCAGTGCATCCCCAGTGGTGCCAGGGCACTCTCTGGACTCACTGCATTGCATCCCCAAAGGTGACAGTGCACTCTCTGGACTCACTGCACTGCATCCCCAGTGGTTCCACTGCACTCTCTGGACTCACTGCACTGCATACCCTGTGGTGCCAGTGCACTCTCTGGTCTCACTGCACTGCATCCCCAGTGGTGCCAGTGCACTCTCTGGACTCACTGCACTGCATCCCCAGTGGTGCCATTGCACTCTCTAGAGTCACTGCACTGCATCCCCAGTGGTGCCAGTGCACTATCTAGAGTCACTGCAGTGCATCCCCAGTGGTGCCAGTACACTCTCTGGACTCACTGCACTGCATCCCCTGTGGGGCCAGTGCACTCTCTGGACTCACTGCACTGCATCCCCAGTGGTGCCAGTGCACTCTCTGGACTCACTGCACTGCATCCCCAGTGGTGCCAGTGCAGTCTCTGGACTCACTGCACTCCATCCCCACTGGTGCCAGTACACTCTCTGGACTCACTGCACTTCAGCCCCAGTGGTGCCAGTGCACTCTCTGGACTCACTGCACTGCATCCCCAGTGGTGCCAGTGCACTCTCTGGACTCACTGCACTGCATACCCAGTGGTGCCAGTGCACTCTCTGGACTAATTGCAGTGCATCCCCAGTGGTGCCAGTGGACTCTCTGAGTCACTGCTCTGAATCCCCAGTGGTGCCAGTGCACTCTCTGGACTCACTGCAGTGCATCCCCAGTGGTGCCAGTGTAGTCTCTGGACTCACTGCAGTCCATCACCAGTGGTGCCAGTGCACTCTCTGGAATCACTGCAGTGCATCCCCAGTGGTGCCAGTGCACTCTCTGGACTCACTGCACTGCATCCCCAGTCGTGCCAGTGCACTCTCTGGACTCACTGTAGTGCATCCCCAGTGGTGACAATGCACACTCTGAGTCACTGCACTGCATCCCCAGTGGTGCCTGTGCACTCTCTGGACTCACTGCACTGCATCCCCAGTGGTGCCAGTGCACTATCTGGACTCACTGCAGTGCATCACCAGTGGTGCCAGTGCACTCTGTGGACTCACTACACTGCATCCACAAGGTGCCAGTGCACTCTCTGGACTCACTGCAGTACATCCCCAGTGGTGCCAGTGCACTCTCTGGACTCACTGCAGTACATCCCCAGTGGTTCCAGTGCACTCTCTGGACTCACTGCACTGCATCACCAGCGGTGCCAGTGCACTCTCTGGACTCACTGCACTGCATCCCCAGTGGTGCCAGTGCACTCTCTGGAGTCAATGCACTGCAACCCCAGTGGCGCCACTGCAGTCTCTGGACTCACTGCACTGCATCCCCAGTTTTGCCAGTGCACTCTCTGGACTCACTGCACTCCATCCCCAGTGGTGCCAGTGCACTCTCTGGACTCACTGAAGTGCATCCCCAATGTTGCCAGGGCACTCTCTAGACTCATGGCACTGCATCCCCAGTGGTGCCAGTGCAATCTCTGGACTCACGGCACTGCATCCCCAGTGGTGCTAGTGCACTCTCTGGAGTCACTGCACTTCATCCCCAGTGGTGCCAGTGCACTCTCTGGACTCACTGCACTGCATGCCCAGTGGTGCCAGTGCACCCTCTGGACTCACTGCAGTGCATCCCCAGTGGTGCCAGTGCACTCTCTGGACTCACTGCACTGCATCCCCAAAGTGCCAGTGCACTCTCTGGACTCACTGCACTGCATCCCCAGTGGTGCCAGTGCACTCTCTGAGTCACTGCACTGCATCCCCAGTGGTGCCAGGGCACTCTCTGGACTCACTGCATTGCATCCCCAAAGGTGCCAGTGCACTCTCTGGACTCACTGCACTGCATCCCCAGTGGTGCCAGTGCACTCTCTGGACTCACTGCACTGCATCCCCAGTGGTGCCAGTGCACTCTCTGGACTCACTGCACTGCATCCCCAGTGGTGCCAGTGCACTATCTGGACTCACTGCAGTGCATCACCAGTGGTGCCAGTGCACTCTGTGGACTCACTACACTGCATCCCCAGTGGTGCCAGTGCACTCTCTGGACTCATTGCACTGCATCCCCAGTGGTGCCAGTGCACTCTCTGGACTCACTGCAGTGCATCGCCAGTGGTGCCAGTGCACTCTCTGGACTCACTGCACTGCATCCCCAATTGCGCCAGTGCACTCTCTGGAGTCACTGCACTGCATCCCCAGTGGTGCCAGTGCACTCTCTGGACTCACTGCACTGCATCCCCAGTGGTGCCAGTGCACTCTCTGGACTCACTGCAGTGCATCCCCAGTGGTGCCAGTGCACTCTCTGGACTCACTGCAGTACATCCCCAGTGGTGCCAGTGCACTCTCTGGACTCACTGCAGTGCATCCCCAGTGGTGCCAGTGCACTCTCTGGACTCACTGCAGTGCATCCTCAGTGGTGCCAGTGTACTCTCTGGACTAACTGCACTGCATCCCCAGTGGTGCCAGTGCACTCTCTGGACTCACTGCAGTGCATCCCCAGTGTGGCCAGGGCACTCTCTGGACTCACTGAAGTGCATTCCCAGTGTTGCCAGGGCACTCTCTAGACTCACGGCACTGCATCCCCAGTGGTGCCAGTGCAATCTCTGGACACACGGCACTGCATCCCCAGTGGTGCGAGTGCACTCTCTGGAGTCACTGCACTGCATCCCCAGTGGTGCCAGTGCACTCTCTGGAGTCACTGCAGTGCATTCGCAGTGGTGCCAGTGCACTCTCTGGACTCACTGCACTGCATCCCCAGTAGTGCCAGTGCACTCTCTGGACTCACTGCACTGCATCCCCAAAGTGCCAGTGCACTCTCTGGGCTCACTGCACTGCATCTCCAGTGGTGCCAGTGCACTCTCTGGACTCACTGCAGTGCATCCCCAGTGGTGCCAGTGCACTCTCTGGACTCACTGCACTGCATCCCCACTGGTGCCAGGGCACTCTCTGGACTCACTGCAGTGCATCCCCAGTGGTGCCAGTACACTCTCTGGACTCACTGCACTGCATCCCCTGTGGGGCCAGTGCACTCTCTGGACTCACTGCAGTGCATCCCCAGTGGTGCCAGTGCAGTCTCTGGACTCACTGCACTCCAACCCCACTGGTGCCAGTACACTCTCTGGACTCAGTGCACTTCAGCCCCAGTGGTGCCAGTGCACTCTCTGGACTCACTGCACTGCATCCCCAGTGGTGCCAGTGCACTCTCTGGACTCACTGCACTGCATACCCAGTGGTGCCAGTGCACTCTCTGGACTAATTGCAGTGCATCCCCAGTGGTGCCAGTGGACTCTCTGAGTCACTGCTCTGAATCCCCAGTGGTGCCAGTGCACTCTCTGGACTCACTGCAGTGCATCCCCAGTGGTGCCAGTGTAGTCTCTGGACTCACTGCAGTCCATCACCAGTGGTGCCAGTGCACTCTCTGAACTCACTGCAGTGCATCCCCAGTGGTGCCAGTGCACTCTCTAGACTCACTGCACTGCATCCCCAGTGGTGCCAGTGCACTCTCTGGACTCACTGCAGTGCATCCCCAGTGGTGCCAGTGCACTCTCTGGACTCACTGCACTGCATCCCCAGTGGTGCCAGTGCACTATCTGGACTCACTGCAGTGCATCACCAGTGGTGCCAGTGCACTCTGTGGACTCACTACACTGCATCCACAAGGTGCCAGTGCACTCTCTGGACTCACTGCAGTACATACCCAGTGGTGCCAGTGCACTCTCTGGACTCACTGCAGTACATCCCCAGTGGTTCCAGTGCACTCTCTGGACTCACTGCACTGCATCCCCAGCGGTGCCAGTGCACTCTCTGGACTCACTGCACTGCATCACCAGTGGTGCCAGTGTACTCTCTGGACTCACTGCACTGCATCCCCAGTGGTGCCAGTGCACTCTCTGGAGTCAATGCACTGCATCCCCAGTGGCGCCACTGCAGTCTCTGGACTCACTGCACTGCATCCCCAGTTGTGCCAGTGCACTCTCTGGACTCACTGCACTCCATCCCCAGTGGTGCCAGTGCACTCTCTGGACTCACTGAAGTGCATCCCCAATGTTGCCAGGGCACTCTCTAGACTCATGGCACTGCATCCCCAGTGGTGCCAGTGCAATCTCTGGACTCACGGCACTGCATCCCTAGTGGTGCTAGTGCAGTCTCTGGAGTCACTGCACTTCATCCCCAGTGGTGCCAGTGCACTCTCTGGACTTACTGCACTGCATGCCCAGTGGTGCCAGTGCACTCTGTGGACTCACTGCAGTGCATCCCCAGTGGTGCCAGTGCACTCTCTGGACTCACTGCACTGCATCCCCAGTGGTGCCAGTGCACTCTCTGGAGTCACTGCAGTGCATCTCCAGTGGTGCCAGTGCACTCTCTTAACTCACTGCAGTGCATCTCCACTGGTGCCAGTGCACTCTCTGGACTCACAGCACTGCATCCCCAGTGGTGCCAGGGCACTCTCTGGACTCACTGCATTGCATCTCCAAAGGTGACAGTGCACTCTCTGGACTCACTGCACTGCATCCCAAGTGGTGCCAGTGCACTCTCTGGACTCACTGCAGTGCATCCCCAGTGGTGCCAGTGCACTCTCTGGACTCACTGCACTGCATCCCCAGTGGTGCCAGTGCACTCTCTGGACTCACTGCACTGCATCCCCAGTGGTGCCAGTACACTCTCTGGAGTCACTGCAGTTCATCCCCTGTGGGGCCAGTGCACTCTCTGGACTCACTGCACTGCATCCCCAGTGGTGCCAGTGCACTCTCTGGACTCACTGCACTGCATCCCCAGTGGTGCCTGTGCAGTCTTCGGACTCATTGCACTGCGTTCCCAGTGGTGCCAGTGCAATCTCTGGACTCACTGCAGTGCATCTCCTCTGGTGCCAGTGCACTCTCTGGACTCACTGCACTGCATCAACAGTGGTGCCAATGCACTCTCTGGACTCACTGCAGTGCATCCCCAGTGGTGCCAGTGCACTCTCTGGACTCACTGCACTGCTTCCCCAGTGGTGCCTGTGCAGTCTTCGGACTCACTGCACTGCATCCCCGGTGGTGCCAGTGCAATCTCTTGACTCACTGCAGTGCATCTCCAGTGGTGCCAGTGCACTCTCTGGACTCATTGCACTGCATCCCCTGTGGTGCCAGTGCACTCTCTGGACTCACTGTACTGCATCCCCAGTGGTGCCAGTGCACTCTCTGGACTCACTGCAGTGCATCACCAGTGGTGCCAGTGCACTCTCTGGACTCACTGCAGTGCATCCCCAGTGGTGCCAGTGCACTCTCTGGACTCACTGCACTGCATCAACAGTGGTGACAGTGCACTCTCTGGACTCACTGCACTGCATCCCCAGTGGTGCCAGTGCATTCTCAGGACTCACTGCACTGCATCCCCATTGATGCCAGTGCATTCTCTGGTCTCACTGCACTGAACCCTGTGTGGTGCCAGTGCACTCTCTGGACTCACTGCACTGCATCCCCAGTGGTGCCAGTACACTCTCTGGACTGACTGCACTGCATCCCCAGTGGTGCCAGTGCACTCTCTGGACTCACTGCAGTGCATCCCCATTGTTGCCAGTGCACTCTCTGTACTCACTGCACTGCATCCCCAGTGGTGCCAGTGCACTCTCTGGAGTCACTTCACTGCATCCCCAGTGGTGCCAGTGCACTCTCTCGAGTCACTACAGTGCAAACCCACTGGTGCCTGTGCACTCTCTGGACTCACTGCACTGCATCTCCAGTGGTGCCAGTGCACTCTCTGCACTCACTGCACTGCATTCCCAAGGTGCCAGTGCACTCTCTGGACTCACGGCACTGCATCCCCAGTGGTGCCAGTGCACTCTCTGGACTCACTGCACTGCATCCCCAATGTTGCCACTGCACTCTCTGGACTCACTGCACTGCATCCCCAGTGGTGCCAGAGCACTCGCTGGACTAACTGCAGTGCATCACCAGTGATGCCAGTGCACTCTCTCTACTCAATGAATTGCATTCCCACTAATGCCAGTGCACTCTCAACAATCACTGCAGTGCAACAACATTGGTGCCAGTGCACTCTCTGGACTCACTGCACTGCAACCCCAGTGGTGCCAGTGCACTCTCTGGACTCACTGCACTGCATCCCCAGTGGTGCCTGTGTAGTCTTCGGACTCATTGCACTGCGTTCCCAGTGGTGCCAGTGCAATCTCTGGACTCACTGCAGTGCATCTCCTCTGGTGCCAGTGCACTCTCTGGACTCACTGCACTGCATCAACAGTGGTGCCAATGCACTCTCTGGACTCACTGCAGTGCATCCCCAGTGGTGCCAGTGCACTCTCTGGACTCACTGCACTGCTTCCCCAGTGGTGCCTGTGTAGTCTTCGGACTCACTGCACTGCATCCCCAGTGGTGCCAGTGCACTCTCTGGACTCACTTCACTGCATCCCCAGTGGTGCCAGTGCACTCTCTCGAATCACTACAGTGCAAACCCACTGGTGCCTGTGCACTCTCTGGAGTCACTGTACTGCATCACCAGTGGTGCCAGTGCACTCTCTGGACTCACTGCGCTGCACACCCATTGGTGCCAGTGCACTCTCTGGACTCACTGCACTGCACCCTGATTGGTGCCAGTGCACTCTCTGGACTCACTGCACTGCATCCCCAGTGGTGCCAGTGCACTCTCTGGACTCACTGCAGTGCATCCCCAGTGGTGCCAGTGCACTCCCTGCACTGACTGCACTGCATCCCCAGTGGTGCCATTGCACTCTCTGGAGTCACTTCACTGCAACCCCAGTGGTGCCAGTGTACTCTCTACACTCACTGCACTGCATCCACAGTGGTGCCAGTGCACTCTCTGGACTCACTGCACTGCATCCCCAGTGGTGCCAGTGGACTCTCTGGACTCACTGCATTGCATCTCCAGTGGTGCCAGTGCAGTCTCTGGACTCACTGCGCTGCACCCCCATTGGTGCCAGTGCACTCTCTGGACTCACTGCACTGCACCCTGATTGGTGCCAGTGCACTCTCTGGACTCACTGCACCGCATCCCCAGTGGTGCCAGTGCACTCTCTGGACTCACCGGACCTCATCCCCTGTGGTGCCAGTGCACTCTCTGGACTCACTGCACTGCATCCCCAGTGGTGCTAGTGCACTCTCTGGACTCACTGCAGTTCATCCCCAGCGTTGCCAGTGCACTCTCTGGGCTCACTGCACTGCATCCCCAGTGGTGCCAATGCACTCTCTGGACTCCTTGTACCGCATCCCCTGTGGTGCCAGTGTACTCTCTAGACTCCCGGCACCGCATCCCCAGTGGTGCCAGTGCACTCTCTGGACTCACTGCAGTGCATCCCCAGTGGTGCCATTGCACTCTCTGGACTCACTGCAGTGCATCGCCATTGGTGCCAGTGCACTCTCTGGACTCACTGCACTGCATCCCCAATGGTGCCATTGCACTCTCTAGATTCACTGAAGTGTATCTCCAGAGGTGCCAGTGCACTCTCTGGACTCACTGCACTGCATCCCCAGTGGTGCCAGGGCACTCTCCGGACTCACTAGAGAGCATCCCCAGTGGTGAGAGTGAACTCTCTGCATCACTGCACTGCATCCCCAGTGGTGCCAGTGTTCTGTCTGGACTCGCGGTACTGCATCCCCAGTGGTGCCAGTGCACTCTCTGGAGTCACTGTAGTGCATCCCCAGTGTTGCCGGGGCACTCTCTGGACTCACGGCACTGCATCCCCAGTGGTGCCAGTGCACTCTCTGGACTCATTGCAGTGCATCCCCAGTGGTGCCAGTGCAGTCTCTGGACTCACTGCACTGCATCCCCAAGGTGCCAGTGCACTCTCTGGACTCACTACACTGCATCCCCAGTGGTGCCAGTGCACTCTCTGGAGTCACTGCAGTGCATCCCCACTGGTGCCAGTGCACTCTCTGGACTCTCTGCACTGCATCCCCAAGTGGCTAGTGCACTCTCTGGACTCACTGCACTGCTCCAGCCGCGACAGCCGATCCAGCCGCACCAGCCGCGGCATCTGCTTCAGCCTCGGCATCCGCTCCAGCCGCGTCAGCCGCTCTAGCCGCGGTAGCCCCTCCAGCCGCGGCAGCCGCTCTAGAAGCTCCAGCCGCGGCAGCCACTCCAGCCGCGGCAGCCGCTCTAGCCGCTCCAGCCGCTACCGAGTGGAGCGGCTGCCACGGATGGAGCGGCTGCCGCGGTTGGAGCGGCTGCCGCGGCTGGAGCGAATGGAGCGGCTGGAGCGGTTGCCGCTGCTGGAGCGGCTGCCGCGGTTGGAGCTGCTGCCGCGCCTGCTGAGGCTGGAGCGTCTGGAGCGGCTGCCGCGGCTGCCGCGGCTGGAGCGGCTGCCGAGGCTGGAGGGGCTACCGCGGCTGGAGCGGCTGACGCGGCTGGAGCGGCTGCCGCGGCTGGAGCAGTGCAGTGAGTCCAGGGAGTGCAAAGGCACCACTGGGGATGCAGTGCAATGAGTCCAGAGACTGCACTGGCACCACTGGGGATGCACTGCAGTGAGTCCAGAGAGTGCCCTGGCAAGAATGGGGATGCACTACAGTGACTCCAGAGAGTGCACTGGCACCACTGGGGATGCAGTGCAGTGAGTACAGAGAGTGCACTGGCCCCACTGTTGATGCAGTGCAGTGGGTCCAGAGAGTGCACTGGCACCACTGGGGATGCACTGCAGTGAGTGCAGAGACTGCACTTGCACCACTGGGGATGCACTGCAGTGAGTCCAGAGACTGCACTGGCACCGCTGGGGATGCAGTGCAGTGAGTCCAGAGAGTGCAGTGGAACCACAGGGGATGCAGTGCAGTGAGTCCAGAGACTGCACTGGCTCCACTGGTGATGCAGTGCAGTGAGTCCAGAGAGTGCACTGGCACCACTGGGGTGCACTGCAGTCAGTCCAGAGAGTGCACTGGCACCACTGGGGATGCAGTGCAGTGAGTCGAGAGGGTGCACTGGTACCACAGGGGATGGAGTGCAGTGAGTCCAGAGAGTGCACTGGCACCACTGGGGTTTTAGTGCAGTGAGTCCAGAGAGTGCACTGGCACCACTGGGGATGCAGTGCTGTGTGTCCAGAGAGTGCCCTTGCACCACTGGGGATACACTGCAGTGTGTCCAGAGAGTGCAGTGGAACCACTGGGGATGCACTGCAGTGAGTCCAGAGAGTGCACTGGCACCACTGGGGATGCACTTCAGTGAGTCCAGAGAGTGCACTGGCAGCACAGGGGATGCACTGCAGTGAGTCCAGAGAGTGCAGTGGCACTAATGGGAATGCAGTGTAGTGACTCGAAAGAGTGCACTGGCACCAGTGGGGATGCAGTGCAGTGAGTCCAGAGAGTGCACTGGCACCGCTGGGGATGCAGTGCAGTGACTCCAGAGAGTGCACTGGCACCACTGGGGATGCAGTGCAGTGAGTCCAGAGACTGCACTTGCACCACTGGAGCTTCACTGCACTGAGTCCAGAGAGTGCACTGGCACCACTGGGGATGCAGTGCAGTGACTCCAGAGAGTGCACTGGCACCACTGGGGATGCACTGCAGTGAGTCCAGAGAGTGCACTGGCACCTCAGGGGATGCACTGCAGTGAGTCCAGAGAGTGCACTGGCACCACAGGAGATACACTGTAGTGAGTCCAGAGAGTGCACTGGCACCATTGGTGATGCAGCGCAGTGAGTCCAGAGAGAGCACAGGCACCACTAGAGATGCAGTGCAGTGAGTCCAGAGAGTGCACTGGTACCACTGGGGATGCAGTGCAGTGAGTCCAGAGACTGCACTGGCACCACTGGAGATGCACTGCAGTGGGTCCAGAGAGTGCACTGGCACCACTGGAGATGCAGTGCAGTGAGTCCAGAGACTGCACTGGCACCACTGGGGATGCAGTGCAGTGAGTCCAGACAGTGCAATGGCACCACTGGGGATGCAGTGCAGTGAGTCCACAGAGTGCACTGGCACCACTGTTGATGCAGTGAATTGAGTCCAGAGAGTGCACTGGCACCACTGGGGATGCAGTGCAGTGAGTCCAGAGAGTGCACTGGCACCACTGGGGATGCAGTGCAGTGAGTCCAGAGAGTGCACTGGCACCACTGGGGATGCAGTGCAGTGATTCCAGAGAGTGCACTGGCACCACTGGGGATGCACTGCAGTGATTCCAGAGAGTGCACTGGCACCGCTGGGGATGCAGTGCAGTGACTCCAGAGAGTGCACTGGCACCACTGGGGATGCAGTGCAGTCAGTCCAGAGACTGCACTGGCACCACTGGAGCTTCACTGCAGTGAGTCCAGAGAGTGCACTGGCACCACTGGGGATGCAGTGCAGTGACTCCAGAGAGTGCACTGGCACCACTGGGGATGCACTGCAGTGAGTCCAGAGAGTGCACTGGCTCCACTGGGGATGCAGTTCAGTGAGTCCAGAGAGTGCACTGGCACCACTGGGGATGCACTGCAGTGAGTCTAGAGAGTGCACTGGCAACTCAGGAGCTGCACTGCAGTGAGTCCAGATAGTGCACTGGCACCACTGGGGATGCACTGCAGTGAGTCCAGAGAGTGCCCTAGCACCACTGGAGATGCACTGCAGTGAGTCCAGAGAGTGCACTGGCACCACTGGGGATGCAGTGCAGTGAGTCCAGAGAGTGCACTGGCACCACTGGGGATGCAGTGCAGTGAGTCCAGAGGGTGTACTGGCACCACTGGGGATGCACTGCAGTGAGTCCAGAGAGTGCACTGGCACCACTGTGGATGAAGTGCAGTGAGTGTAGAGAGTGCACTGGCACCACTGGGGATGCAGTGCAGTGAGTCCAGAGAGTGCACTGGCACCACTGGGGTTTTAGTGCAGTGAGTCCAGAGAGTGCACTGGTACCACTGGGGATGCAGTGCAGTGAGTCCAGAGACTGCACTGGCACCACTGGGGATGCACTGCAGTGGGTCCAGAGAGTGCACTGGCACCACTGGAGATGCAGTGCAGTGAGTCCAGAGACTGCACTGGCACCACTGGGGATGCAGTGCAGTGAGTCCAGACAGTGCAATGGCACCACTGGGGATGCAGTGCAGTGAGTCCACAGAGTGCACTGGCACCACTGTTGATGCAGTGAAGTGAGTCCAGAGAGTGCACTGGCACCACTGGGGATGCAGTGCAGTGAGTCCAGAGAGTGCACTGGCACCACTGGGGATGCAGTGCAGTGAGTCCAGAGAGTGCACTGGCACCACTGGGGATGCAGTGCAGTGATTCCAGAGAGTGCACTGGCACCACTGGGGATGCAGTGCAGTGATTCCAGAGAGTGCACTGGCACCGCTGGGGATGCAGTGCAGTGAGTCCAGAGAGTGCACTGGCACCACTGGGGATGCAGTGCAGTCAGTCCAGAGACTGCACTGGCACCACTGGAGCTTCACTGCAGTGAGTCCAGAGAGTGCACTGGCACCACTGGGGATGCACTGCAGTGAGTCTAGAGAGTGCACTGGCAACTCAGGAGCTGCACTGCAGTGAGTCCAGATAGTGCACTGGCACCACTGGGGATGCACTGCAGTGAGTCCAGAGAGTGCCCTAGCACCACTGGGGATGCACTGCAGTGAGTCCAGAGAGTGCACTGGCACCACTGGGGATGCAGTGCAGTGAGTCCAGAGAGTGCACTGGCACCACTGGGGATGCAGTGCAGTGAGTCCAGAGGGTGTACTCGCACCACTGGGGATGCACTGCAGTGAGTCCAGAGAGTGCACTGGCACCACTGTGGATGCAGTGCAGTGAGTGTAGAGAGTGCACTGGCACCACTGGGGATGCAGTGCAGTGAGTCCAGAGAGTGCACTGGCACCACTGGGGTTTTAGTGCAGTGAGTCCAGAGAGTGCACTGGAACTACTACTGAGGATGCAGTGCTGTGTGTCCAGAGAGTGCCCTGGCACCACTGGGGATACACTGCAGTGAGTCCAGAGAGTGCACTGGCACCACTGGAGATGCAGTGCAGTGCGTCCAGAGAGTTCTCTGGCACCACTGTTGATGCAGTGCAGTGAGTCCAGAGAGTGCACTGGCTCCAATGGGGATACATACAGTGACTCCAGACAGTGCACTGGCAGCACTGGGGATGCAGTGCAGTGAGTCCAGAGACTACACTGGCACCACTGGGGATGCAGTGCTGTGAGTCCAGAGAGTGCACTGGCACCACTGGTGATGCACTGCAGTGAGTACAGAGAGTGCACTGGCACCACTTGGGATGCACTGCAGTGAGTCCAGAGAGTGCACTGGCACCACTGGGGATGCAGTGCAGTGAGTCCAGAGAATGCACTGGCTCTAATGGGGATGCAGTGCAGTGACTCGAAAGAGTGCACTGGCACCACTGCGGATGCACTGCAGTGAGTCCGGAGAGTGCCCTGGCTCCAATGGTGATGCAATGCAATTATTCCAGAGAGTGCACTGGCTCCACTGGGGATGCAGTGCAGTGAGTCCAGAGAGCGCACTGGCAGCACTGGGGATGCAGTGCAGTGAGTCCAGAGAATGCACTGGCACTACTGGTGATGCAGTGCAGTTTCTCGAAAGAGTGCACTGGCACCACTGGGGATGCACTGCAGTGAGTCCGGAGAGTGCCCTGGCACCTTGGTGATGCAATGCAGTTAGTCCAGAGACTGCACTGGCTCCACTGGGGATGCAGTGCAGTGAGTCCAGAGAGTGCACTGGCACCACTGGGGATGCACTGCAGTGAGTCCAGAGAGTGCACTGGCACCACTGGGGATGCAGTGCAGTGAGTCCAGAGAGTGCACTGGCACCACTGGGGATGCACTGCAGTGAGTCCAGAGAGTGCACTGGCACCTCAGGGGCTGCACTGCAGTGAGTCCAGAGACTGCACTGGCAGCACTGGGGATGCAGTGCAGTGAGTCCAGAGAGTGCACTGGCACCACTGGAGATGCACTGCAGTGAGTGCAGAGAGTGCACTGGCACCACTGGGGATGCAGTGCAGTTAGTGCAGAGACTGCACTGGCACCACTGCGGATGCACCCCGGTGAGTCCAGAGAGTGCAGTGGCACCACTGGGGATGCAGTGCAGTGAGTTCAGAGAGTTCAGTGGCACCACTGGGGATGAACTGCAGTGAGTCCAGAGAGCGCACTGGCACCACTGGGGATGCAGTGCAGTGAGTCCAGAGAGTGCAGTGGCACCACTGGGGATGCAGTGCAGTGACTCCAGAGAGTGCACTGGCACCACTGGGGATGCACTGCAGTGAGTCCACAGAGTGCCCGGGCACCACTGGGGATGCACTGCAGTGAGTCCAGAGAGTGCACTGGCACCACTGGTGATGCAGTGCAGTGAGTCCAGAGAGTGCATTGGCACCTCAGGGGCTGCACTGCAGTGAGTCCAGAGAGTGCACTGGCACCACTGCGGATGCACCCCGGTGAGTCCAGAGAGTGCACTGGCACCACTGGGGATGCAGTGCAGTGAGTCCAGAGAGTTCAGTGGCACCACTGGGGATGCACTGCAGTGAGTCCAGAGAGTGCACTGGCACCACTGGGGATGCAGTGCAGTGAGTCCAGAGAGTGCACTGGCACCACTGGGAATGCAGTGCAGTGACCCCAGAGAGTGCACTGACACCAATGGGGATGCAGTGCAGTGAGTCCAGAGAGTGCAGTGGCACCACAGGGGATGCACTGCAGTGAGTCCAGAGAATGCACTGGCACCACTGGGGATGCACTGCAGTGAGTCCAGAGAGTGCACTGGCACCACTGGTGATGCAGTGCAGTGAGTCCAGAGAGTGCATTGGCACCACTGGGGATGCAGTGCAGTGAGTCCAGAGAGTGCACTGGCACCACTGGGGATGCAGTGCAGTTGAGTCCAGAGAGTGCACTGGCATCTTGGGGATGCAGTGCAATGAGTCCAGAGAGTGCACTGGCACCACTAGGGATGCAGTGCAGTGAGTCCAGACAGTGCACTGGCACCACTGGGGATGCAGTGCAGTGAGTCCAGAGATTGCACTGGCACCACTGAGGATGCAGTGCAGTGAGTCCAGAGAGTGCACTGGCACCACTGGGGATGCAGTGCAGTGCGTCCAGAGAGTGCACTGGCACCACTGGGGATGCAGTGCAGTGAGTCCAGAGAGTGCACTGGCACCACTGGGAATGCAGTGCAGTGGCTCAGAGAGTACACTGGCACCACTGGGGATGCAGTGCAGTGAGTCCAGAGAGTGCACTGGCACCACTGGCGATGAACTGCAGTGACTCCAGAGAGTGCAGTGGCACCACTGGGGATGCAGTGCAGTGAGTCCAGAGAGTGCATTGGCACCACTGGGGATGCAGTGCAGTGAGTCCAGAGAGTGCTCTGGCACCACTGGGGATGCAGTTCAGTGAGTCCAGAGAGTGCACTGGCACCACTGGGGATGCAGTGCAGTGAGTCCAGAGAGTGCACTGGCACCTCTGGGGATGCAGTGCAGTGAGTCCAGAGAGTGCACAGGCACCACTGGAGCTTCACTGCAGTGAGTCCAGAGAGTGCACTGGCAGTACAGGGATGCACTGCAGTGAGTACAGAGAGTGCACTGGCACCTCAGGGGCTGCACTGCAGTGAGTCCAGAGAGTGCACTGGCACCACTGGGGATGCACTTCAGTGAGTCCAGAGAGTGCACTGGCACCACTGGGGCTTTAGTGCAGTGAGTCCAGAGAGTGCAGTGGCACCATTGGGGATGCAGTGCAGTGAGTCCAAAGAGTGCACTGGCACCACAGAGGATGCAGTTCAGTGAGTCCAGAGAGTGCAGAGGCACCACTGGGGATGCAGTGCAGTGAGTCCAGAGAGTGCACTGGCACCACTGGGGATGCAGTGCAGTGAGTCCAGAGACTGAACTGGCACCAACTGGAACTGCAATGCAGTGAGTCCTGAGATTGCACTAGACCCAATGAGGATGCAGTGCAGTGAGTCCAGAGAGTGTACTGGCACCACTGGTGATGCAGTGCAGTTAGTCCAGAGAGTGCACTGGCACCAGTGTTTATTCAGTGATGTGAGTCCAGAGACTGCACTGGCACCACTGGTGCTGCACTGCAGTGAGTCCAGAGAGTGCCCTGGCACCACTGGGGATGCACTGCAGTGAGTCCAGAGAGTGCACTGGCACCACTGGGGATGCAGTGCAGTTGAGTCCAGAGAGTGCACTGGCATCTTGGGGATGCAGTGCAGTGAGTCCAGAGAGTGCACTGACACCACTGGGGATGCAGTGCAGTGAGTCCAGAGAGTGCACTGGCACCACTGGGGATCTCACTGCACTGCATTCCCAGTGGTGCCAGTGCACTCTCTGCACTCACTGCCCTGTATCCCCTTTGGTGCCAGTGCACTCTCTGGACGCAATGCACTGCATCCCCAGTGGTGGCAGTGCAGTCTCTGGACTCACTGCACTGCATCCCCAGTGTTGCCAGTGCAATCTCTGGACTCACTGCACTGCATCCCCAGTGGTGCCAGTGCATTCTCTGGACTCACTGCACTGCATCCCGAGTGGTGCCAGTGCACTCTCTGGACTCACTGCAGTGCAACCCCAGTGGTGCCAGTGCACTCTCTGGATTCACTGCACGGCATCCCCAGTGGTGCCATTGCACTCTCTGGACTCACTGCACTGCATCCCCAGTGGTGCCAGTGCACTCTCTGGAGTCACTGCAGTGCATCTCCAGTGGTGCCAGTGCACTCTCTGGAGACAGTGCAGTGCATCTCCACTGGTGCCAGGGATCTCTCTGGACTCACTGCAGTGCATCCCCAGTGGTGCCAGGGCACTCTCTGGACTCACTGCATTGCATCCCTAAAGGTGACAGTGCACTCTCTGGAATCACTGCAGTGCATCGCCAGTGCTGCCAGTGCACTCTCTGGACTCACTGCACTGCATCCCCAGTGGTGCCAGTGCACTCTCTGGACTCACGGCACTGCATCCCCAGTGGTGCCAGTGCACTCTCTGGACTCACTGTAGTGCATCCCCAGTGTTGCCAGTGCACTCTCTGGACTCACTGCACTGCATCCCCAGTGGTGCCATTGCACTCTCTGGACTCACTGCAGTGCATCCCCAGTGGGACCAGTGCAATCTCTGGAGTTACTGGACTGCATCCCCAGTGGTGCCAGTGCACTCTCTGGACTCACTGCAGTGCAACCCTAGTGGTGCCAGTGTACTCACTGGACTCACTGCACTGCATCCCCAGTGGTGCCAGTGCACTCTCTGCGCTCACTGCACTGCATCCCCAGTGGTGCCTGTGCAGTCTCTGGACTCACTGCAGTGCATCCCCAGTGGTGCCAGTGCGGTCTCTGCACTCACTGCAGTCCATCTCCAGTGCTGCCAGTGCACTCTCTGGAGTCACTGCAGTGCATCCCCTGTGGTGACAGTGCACTCTCTGGACTCACTGCACTGCATCCCCAGTGGTGCAAGTGCACTCTCTGTAGTCACTGCGCTGCATCCCCAGTGGTTACAGTGCACTCTCTGGACTCACTGCAGTGCATCCCCAGTGGTGCCATTGCACTCTCTGGACTCACTGCAGTGCATCCCCAGTGGTGCCATTGCACTCTCTGGAGTCACTGCACTGCATCCCCAGTGGTGCCAGTGCAATCTCTGGACTCACTGCACTGCATCAACAGTGGTGCCAGTGCACTCTCTGGTCTCACTGCACTAAAACTCCAGTGGTGCCAGTGCACTCTCTGGACTCACTGCAGTGCATCCCCAGTGGTGCCACTGCACTCTCTGGACTCACTGCAGTGCATCCCCAGTGGTGCCAGTGCACTCTCTGGTCTCACTGCACTAAAACTCCAGTGGTGCCAGTGCACTCTCTGGACTCACTGCACTGCATCCCCAATTGCGCCAGTGCACTCTCTGGAGTCACTGCACTGCATCACCAGTGGTGCCAGTGCACTCTCTGGACTCACTGCAGTGCATCCCCAGTGGTGCCAGTGCACTCTCTGGAGTCACTGGACTGCATCCCCAGTGGTGCCAGTGCATTCTCTGGACTCACTGCACTGCATCCCCAGTGGTGCCAGTGCATTCTCTGGACTCACTGCACTGCATCCCCAGTGGTGCCAGTGCACTCTCTGGATTCACTGCACTGCATCCCCAGTGGTGCCAGTGCACTCTCTGGACTCACTGCAGTGCATCCCCAGTGGTGCCACTGCACTCTCTGGACTCACTGCACTGCATCCCGAGTGATGCCAGTGCACTCTCTAGACTCACTGATCTGCATCCCCAGTGGTGGCAGTGCACTCTCTGGACTCACTGCAGTGCAGCCCCTGAGGTGCCAGTGCACTCTCTGGACTCATGCACTGCATCCCTGGTGGTGCCAGTGCACTCTCTGGACTCACTGCACTGCATCCCCAGTGGTGCCTGTGCACTCTCTGTACTCACTGCACTGCATCCCCAGTGGTGCCAGTGCACTGTCTGGACTCACTGCAGTGCATCCCCAGTGGTGCCAGTGCACTCTCTGGACTCACTGCACTGCATCCCCAGTGGTGCCAGTGCACTCTCTGGACTCACTGCAGTGCATCCCCAGTGTGGCCAGGGCACTCTCTGGACTCACTGAAGTGCATCCCCAGTGTTGCCAGGGAACTCTCTAGACTCACGGCACTGCATCCCCAGTGGTGCCAGTGCACTCTCTGGACTCACGGCACTGCATACCCACTGGTGCTAGTGCACTCTCTGGAGTCACTGCAGTGCATTCGCAGTGGTGCCAGTACACTCTCTGGACTCACTGCACTGCATCCCCAGTGGTGCCAGTGCACTCTCTGGACTCACTGCACTGCATCCCCAAGGTGCCAGTGCACTCTCTGGAAACACTGCACTGCATCTCCAGTGGTGGCAGTGCACTCTCTGCAGACACTGCAGTGCATCCCCAGTGGTGCCAGGGATCTCTCTGGACTCACTGCAGTGCATCCCCAGTGGTGCCAGGGCACTCTCTGGACTCACTGCATTGCATCCCCAAAGGTGACAGTGCACTCTCTGGACTCACTGCACTGCATCGCCAGTGGTGCCAGTGCACTCTTTGGACTGACTGCACTGCATCCCCAGTGGTGCCAGTGCACTCTCTGGACTCACGGCACTGCATCCCCAGTGGTGCCAGTGCACTCTCTGGACTCACTGCACTGCATCCCCAGTGGTGCCAGTGCACTCTCTGGACTCACTGCACTGCATCCCCAGTGGTGCCAGTGCACTCTCTGGACTCACTGCACTGCATCCCCAGTGGTGCCAGTGCACTCTCTGGACTCACTGCAGTGCATCCCCAGTGGGGTCAGTGCACTCTCTGGACTCACTGCACTGCATCCCCAGTGGTGCCAGTACACTATCTGGACTCATTGCAGTGCATCCCCATTGGTGCCAGTGCACTCTCTGAGTCACTGCACTGCATCCCCAGTGGTGCCAGTGCACTCTCTGGAGTCACTACACTGCATCCCCAGTGGTGCCAGTGCACTCTCTGCACTCATTGCAGTGCATTCCCAGTGGTGCCAGTGCACTCTCTGGACTCACTGCAGTGCATCCCCAGTGGTGCCAGTGCACTCTCTGGACTCACAGCACTGCATCCCCAGTGGTGCCAGTGCACTCTCTGGACTCACTGAAGTGCATCCCCAGTGGTGCCAGGGCACTCTCTGGACTCACGGCACTGCATCCCCAGTGGTGCCAGTGCACTCTCTGGACACACGGCACTGCATCCCCAGTGGTGCTAGTGCACTCTCTGGAGTCACTGCACTGCATCCCCAGTGGTGCCAGTGCACTCTCTGGAGTCACTGCACTGCATGCCCAGTGGTGCCAGTGCACTCTGTGGACTCACTGCACTGCATCCCCAGTGGTGCCAGTGCACTCTCTGGAGTCACTGCACTGCATCCCCAGTGGTGCCAGTGAACTCTCTGGACTCACTGCACTGCATCCCCAGTAGTGCCAGTGCACTCTCTGGACTCACTGCACTGCATCCCCAGTGGTGCCAGTGCACTCTCTAGACTCACTGCAGTGCATCCCCAGTGGTGCCAGTGCAGTCTCTGGACTGACTGCACTCCATCCCCACTGGTGCCAGTACACTCTCTGGACTCACTGCACTGCAGACCCAGTGGTGCCAGTGCACTCTCTGGACTCACTGCACTGCATCCCCAGTGGTGCCAGTGCACTCTCTGGACTCACTGCACTGCATACCCAGTGGTGCCAGTGCACTATCTGGACTAATTGCAGTGCATCCCCAGTGGTGCCAGTGCACTCTCTGAGTCACTGCACTGCATCCCCAGTGGTGCCACTGCACTCTCTGGACTCACTGCACTGCATCCCCAGTAGTGCCAGTGCACTCTCTGGACTCACTGCACTGCATCCCCAAAGTGCCAGTGCACTCTCTGGACTCACTGCACTGCATCTCCAGTGGTGCCAGTGCACTCTCTGGACTCACTGCAGTGCATCCCCAGTGGTGCCAGTGCACTCTCTGGACTCACTGCACTGCATCCCCAGTGGTGCCAGTGTACTCTCTGGACTCACTGCAGTGCATCGCCAGTGGTGCCAGGGCACTCTCTGGACTCACTGCATTGCATCCCCAAAGGTGACAGTGCACTCTCTGGACTCACTGCACTGCATCCCCTGTGGTGCCAGTGCACTCTCTGGACTCACTGCACTGCATCCCCAGTAGTGCCAGTTCACTCTCTGAACTCACTGCACTGCATCCCCAGTGGTGCCAGGGTACTCTCTGGACTCACTGCATTGCATCCCCAAAGGTGCCAGGGTACTCTCTGGACTCACTGCACTGCATCCCCAGTGGTGCCAGTGTACTCTCTGGACTCACTGCACTGCATCCCCAGTGGTGCCACTGCACTCTCTGGACTCACTGCACTGCATCCCCAGTAGTGCCAGTGCACTCTCTGGACTCACTGCACTGCATCCCCAAAGTGCCAGTGCACTCTCTGGACTCACTGCACTGCATCTCCAGTGGTGCCAGTGCACTCTCTGGACTCACTGCAGTGCATCCCCAGTGGTGCCAGTGCACTCTCTGGACTCACTGCACTGCATCCCCAGTGGTGCCAGTGTACTCTCTGGACTCACTGCAGTGCATCGCCAGTGGTGCCAGGGCACTCTCTGGACTCACTGCATTGCATCCCCAAAGGTGACAGTGCACTCTCTGGACTCACAGCACTGCATCCCCAGTGGTGCCAGTGCACTCTCTGGACTCACTGCACTGCATCCCCAGTGGTGCCAGTGTACTCTCTGGACTCACTGCAGTGCATCGCCAGTGGTGCCAGGGTACTCTCTGGACTCACTGCATTGCATCCCCAAAGGTGCCAGGGTACTCTCTGGACTCACTGCACTGCATCCCCAGTGGTGCCAGTGTACTCTCTGGACTCACTGCACTGCATCCCCAGTGGTGCCAGTGCACTCTCTGGACTCACTGCACTGCATCCCCAGTAGTGCCAGTTCACTCTCTGGACTCACAGCACTGCATCCCCAGTGGTGCCAGTGCACTCTGTGGACTCACTACACTGCATCCCCAGTGGTGCCAGTGCACTCTCTGGACTCATTGCACTGCATCCCCAGTGGTGCCAGTGCACTCTCTGGACTCACTGCAGTGCATCGCCAGTGGTGCCAGTGCACTCTCTGGACTCACTGCACTGCATCCCCAATTGCGCCAGTGCACTCTCTGGAGTCACTGCACTGCATCCCCAGTGGTGCCAGTGCACTCTCTGGACTCACTGCACTGCATCCCCAGTGGTGCCAGTGCACTCTCTGGACTCACTGCAGTGCATCCCCAGTGGTGCCAGTGCACTCTCTGGACTCACTGCAGTACATCCCCAGTGGTGCCAGTGCACTCTCTGGACTCACTGCAGTGCATCCCCAGTGGTGCCAGTGCACTCTCTGGACTCACTGCACTGCATCCTCAGTGGTGCCAGTGTACTCTCTGGACTCACTGCACTGCATCCCCAGTGGTGCCAGTGCAATCTCTGGACACACGGCACTGCATCCCCAGTGGTGCGAGTGCACTCTCTGGAGTCACTGCACTGCATCCCCAGTGGTGCCAGTGCACTCTCTGGACTCACTGCACTGCATCCCCAGTAGTGCCAGTTCACTCTCTGGACTCACTGCACTGCATCCCCAGTGGTGCCAGTACACTCTCTGGACTCACTGCACTGCATCCCCTGTGGGGCCAGTGCACTCTCTGGACTCACTGCACTGCATCCCCAGTGGTGCCAGTGCACTCTCTGGACTCACTGCTCTGCATCCCCAGTGGTGCCAGTGCACTATGTGGACTCACTGCAGTGCATCACCAGTGGTGCCAGTGCACTCTGTGGACTCACTACACTGCATCCCCAGTGGTGCCATTGCACTCTCTGGACTCATTGCACTGCATCCCCAGTGGTGCCAGTGCACTCTCTGGACTCACTGCAGTGCATCCCCAGTGGTGCCACTGCACTCTCTGGACTCACTGCACTGCATCCCCAATTGCCCCAGTGCACTCTCTGGAGTCACTGCACTGCATCACCAGTGGTGCCAGTGTACTCTCTGGACTCACTGCACTGCATCCCCAGTGGTGCCAGTGCATTCTCTGGACTCACTGCAGTGCATCCCCAGTGGCGCCACTGCACTCTCTGGACTGACTGCACTGCATCCCCAGTGGTGCCAGTGCACTCTCTGGACTCACTACACTGCATCCCCAGTGGTGCCAGTGCACTCTCTGGATTCACCGCACTACAACCCCCGTGGTGCCAGTGCACTCTCTGGACTCACTGCACTGCATCCCCAGTGGTGCCACTGCACTCTCTGGACTCACTGCACTGCATCCCCAGTAGTGCCAGTGCACTCTCTGGACTCACTGCACTGCATCCCCAGTGGTGCCAGTGCACTCTCTAGACTCACTGCAGTGCATCCCCAGTGGTGCCAGTGCAGTCTCTGGACTGACTGCACTCCATCCCCACTGGTGCCAGTACACTCTCTGGACTCACTGCACTGCAGACCCAGTGGTGCCAGTGCACTCTCTGGACTCACTGCACTGCATCCCCAGTGGTGCCAGTGCACTCTCTGGACTCACTGCACTGCATACCCAGTGGTGCCAGTGCACTATCTGGACTAATTGCAGTGCATCCCCAGTGGTGCCAGTGCACTCTCTGAGTCACTGCACTGCATCCCCAGTGGTGCCAGTGCACTCTCTGGACTCACTGCACTGCATCCCCAGTAGTGCCAGTGCACTCTCTGGACTCACTGCACTGCATCCCCAAAGTGCCAGTGCACTCTCTGGGCTCACTGCACTACATCTCCAGTGGTGCCAGTGCACTCTCTGGACTCACTGCAGTGCATCCCCAGGGGTGCCAGTGCACTCTCTGGACTCACTGCACTGCATCCCCAGTGGTGCCAGTGTACTCTCTGGACTCACTGCAGTGCATCGCCAGTGGTGCCAGGGCACTCTCTGGACTCACTGAATTGAATCCCCAAAGGTGACAGTGCACTCTCTGGACTCACTGCACTGCATCCCCAGTAGTGCCAGTTCACTCTCTGGACTCACTGCACTGCATCCCCAGTGGTGCCAGTACACTCTCTGGACTCACTGCACTGCATCCCCAGTGGTGCCAGTGCACTCTCTGGACTCACTGCGCTGCATCCCCAGTGGTGCCAGTGCACTCTCTGGACTCACTGCACTGCATCCCCAGTGGTGCCAGTGCACTATGTGGACTCACTGCAGTGCATCCCCAGTGGTGCCAGTGCATTCTCTGGACTCACTACACTGCATCCCCAGTGGTGCCAGTGCACTCTCTGGACTCATTGCACTGCATCCCCAGTGGTGCCAGTGCACTCTCTGGACTCACTGCAGTGCATCCCCAGTGGTGCCACTGCACTCTCTGGACTCACTGCACTGCATCCCCAATTGCCCCAGTGCACTCTCTGGACTCACTGCACTGCATCACCAGTGGTGCCAGTGTACTCTCTGGACTCACTGCACTGCATCCCCAGTGGTGCCAGTGCATTCTCTGGACTCACTGCAGTGCATCCCCAGTGGCGCCACTGCACTCTCTGGACTGACTGCACTGCATCCCCAGTGGTGCCAGTGCACTCTCTGGACTCACTACACTGCATCCCCAGTGGTGCCAGTGCACTCTCTGGATTCACCGCACTACAACCCCCGTGGTGCCAGTGCACTCTCTGGACTCACTGCACTGCATCCCCAGTGGTGCCACTGCACTCTCTGGACTCACTGCACTGCATCCCCAGTGGTGCCAGTGCACTCTCTGGACTCACAGCACTGCATCTCCAGTGGTGCCAGTGCACTCTCTGGACTCACTGCACTGCATCCCCAGTGGTGCCAGTGTACTCTCTGGACTCACTGAAGTGCATCCCCAATGTTGCCAGGGCACTCTCTAGACTCACGGCACTGCATCCCCAGTGGTGCCAGTGCAATCTCTGGACTCACGGCACTGCATCCCCAGTGGTGCCAGTGCACTCTCTGGACTCACTGCAGTGCATCCCCTGTGGTGCCAGTGCACTCTCTGGACTCACTGCACTGCATCCCCAGTGGTGCTAGTGCACTCTCTGGACTCACTGCACTGCATCCCCAGTGGTGCCAGTGCACTCTCTGGAGTCAATGCACTGCATCCCCAGTGGTGCCAGTGCACTCTCTGGACTCACTGCACTGCATCCCGAGTGGTGCCAGTGCACTCTCTGGACTCACTGCAGTGCATCCCCAGTGGTGCCAGTGCACTCTCTGGACTCACTGCAGTGCATCCCCAGTGTGGCCAGGGTACTCTCTGGACTCACTGAAGTGCATCCCCAGTGTTGCCAGGGCACTCTCTAGACTCACGGCACTGCATCCCCAGTGGTGCCAGTGCACTCTCTGGACACACGGCACTGCATCCCCAGTGGTGCTAGTGCACTCTCTGGACTCACTGCACTGCATCCCCAGTGGTGCCAGTGCACTCTCTGGACTCACTGCAGTGCATCCCCAGTGGTGCCAGTGCACTCTCTGGAGACACTGCAGTGCATCTCCACTGGTGCCAGGGCACTCTCTGGACTCACTGCAGTGCATCCCCAGTGGTGCCAGGGCACTCTCTGGACTCACTGCATTGCATCCCCAAAGGTGCCAGTGCACTCTCTGGACTCACTGCACTGCATCCCCAGTGGTGCCAGTGCACTCTCTGGACTCACTGCACTGCATCCCCAGTGGTGCCAGTGCACTCTCTGGACTCACTGCACTGCATCCCCAGTGGTGCCAGTGCACTATCTGGACTCACTGCAGTGCATCACCAGTGGTGCCAGTGCACTCTCTGGACTCACTACACTGCATCCCCAGTGGTGCCAGTGCACTCTCTGGACTCATTGCACTGCATCCCCAGTGGTGCCAGTGCACTCTCTGGACTCACTGCAGTGCATCGCCAGTGGTGCCAGTGCACTCTCTGGACTCACTGCACTGCATCCCCAATTGCGCCAGTGCACTCTCTGGAGTCACTGCACTGCATCCCCAGTGGTGCCAGTGCACTCTCTGGACTCACTGCACTGCATCCCCAGTGGTGCCAGTGCACTCTCTGGACTCACTGCAGTGCATCCCCAGTGGTGCCAGTGCACTCTCTGGACTCACTGCAGTACATCCCCAGTGGTGCCAGTGCACTCTCTGGACTCACTGCAGTGCATCCCCAGTGGTGCCAGTGCACTCTCTGGACTCACTGCAGTGCATCCTCAGTGGTGCCAGTGTACTCTCTGGACTCACTGCACTGCATCCCCAGTGGTGCCAGTGCACTCTCTGGACTCACTGAAGTGCATTCCCAGTGTTGCCAGGGCACTCTCTAGACTCACGGCACTGCATCCCCAGTGGTTCCAGTGCAATCTCTGGACACACGGCACTGCATCCCCAGTGGTGCGAGTGCACTCTCTGGAGTCACTGCACTGCATCCCCAGTGGTGCCAGTGCACTCTCTGGACTCACTGCACTGCATCCCCAGTAGTGCCAGTTCACTCTCTGGACTCACTGCACTGCATCCCCAGTGGTGCCAGTACACTCTCTGGACTCACTGCACTGCATCCCCTGTGGGGCCAGTGCACTCTCTGGACTCACTGCACTGCATCCCCAGTGGTGCCAGTGCACTCTCTGGACTCACTGCACTGCATCCCCAGTGGTGCCAGTGCACTATGTGGACTCACTGCAGTGCATCCCCAGTGGTGCCAGTGCACTCTGTGGACTCACTACACTGCATCCCCAGTGGTGCCAGTGCACTCTCTGGACTCATTGCACTGCATCCCCAGTGGTGCCAGTGCACTCTCTGGACTCACTGCAGTGCATCCCCAGTGGTGCCACTGCACTCTCTGGACTCACTGCACTGCATCCCCAATTGCCCCAGTGCACTCTCTGGACTCACTGCACTGCATCACCAGTGGTGCCAGTGTACTCTCTGGACTCACTGCACTGCATCCCCAGTGGTGCCAGTGCATTCTCTGGACTCACTGCAGTGCATCCCCAGTGGCGCCACTGCACTCTCTGGACTGACTGCACTGCATCCCCAGTGGTGCCAGTGCACTCTCTGGACTCACTACACTGCATCCCCAGTGGTGCCAGTGCACTCTCTGGATTCACCGCACTACAACCCCCGTGGTGCCAGTGCACTCTCTGGACTCACTGCACTGCATCCCCAGTGGTGCCACTGCACTCTCTGGACTCACTGCAGTGCATCCCCAGTGGTGCCAGTGCACTCTCTGGACTCACAGCACTGCATCTCCAGTGGTGCCAGTGCACTCTCTGGACTCACTGCACTGCATCCCCAGTGGTGCCAGTGTACTCTCTGGACTCACTGAAGTGCATCCCCAATGTTGCCCGGGCACTCTCTAGACTCACGGCACTGCATCCCCAGTGGTGCCAGTGCACTCTCTGGACTCACGGCACTGCATCCCCAGTGGTGCCAGTGCACTCTCTGGACTCACTGCAGTGCATCCCCTGTGGTGCCAGTGCACTCTCTGGACTCACTGCACTGCATCCCCAGTGGTGCTAGTGCACTCTCTGGACTCACTGCACTGCATCCCCAGTGGTGCCAGTGCACTCTCTGGAGTCAATGCACTGCATCCCCAGTGGTGCCAGTGCACTCTCTGGACTCACTGCACTGCATCCCGAGTGGTGCCAGTGCACTCTCTGGACTCACTGCAGTGCATCCCCAGTGGTGCCAGTGCACTCTCTGGACTCACTGCAGTGCATCCCCAGTGTGGCCAGGGTACTCTCTGGACTCACTGAAGTGCATCCCCAGTGTTGCCAGGGCACTCTCTAGACTCACGGCACTGCATCCCCAGTGGTGCCAGTGCAATCTCTGGACACACGGCACTGCATCCCCAGTGGTGCTAGTGCACTCTCTGGAGTCACTGCACTGCATCCCCAGTGGTGCCAGTGCACTCTCTGGAGTCACTGCACTGCATGCCCAGTGGTGGCAGTGCACTCTGTGGACTCACTGCACTGCATCCCCAGTGGTGCCAGTGCACTCTCTGGACTCACTGCAGTGCATCCCCAGTAGTGCCAGTGCACTCTCTGGACTCACTGCACTGCATCCCCAAAGTGCCAGTGCACGCTCTGGGCTCACTGCACTGCATCTCCAGTGGTGCCAGTGCACTCTCTGGACTCACTGCAGTGCATCCCCAGTGGTGCCAGTGCACTCTCTGGAGACACTGCAGTGCATCTCCACTGGTGCCAGGGCACTCTCTGGACTCACTGCAGTGCATCCCCAGTGGTGCCAGGGCACTCTCTGGACTCACTGCATTGCATCCCCAAAGGTGCCAGTGCACTCTCTGGACTCACTGCACTGCATCCCCAGTGGTGCCAGTGCACTCTCTGGACTCACTGCACTGCATCCCCAGTGGTGCCAGTGCACTCTCTGGACTCACTGCACTGCATCCCCAGTGGTGCCAGTGCACTCTCTGGACTCACTGCAGTGCATCACCAGTGGTGCCAGTGCACTCTGTGGACTCACTACACTGCATCCCCAGTGGTGCCAGTGCACTCTCTGGACTCATTGCACTGCATCCCCAGTGGTGCCAGTGCACTCTCTGGAGTCACTGCAGTGCATCGCCAGTGGTGCCAGTGCACTCTCTGGACTCACTGCACTGCATCCCCAATTGCGCCAGTGCACTCTCTGGAGTCACTGCACTGCATCCCCAGTGGTGCCAGTGCACTCTCTGGACTCACTGCACTGCATCCCCAGTGGTGCCAGTGCACTCTCTGGACTCACTGCAGTGCATCCCCAGTGGTGCCAGTGCACTCTCTGGACTCACTGCAGTACATCCCCAGTGGTGCCAGTGCACTCTCTGGACTCACTGCAGTGCATCCCCAGTGGTGCCAGTGCACTCTCTGGACTCACTGCAGTGCATCCTCAGTGGTGCCAGTGTACTCTCTGGCCTCACTGCACTGCATCCCCAGTGGTGCCAGTGCACTCTCTGGACTCAGTGAAGTGCATTCCCAGTGTTGCCAGGGCACTCTCTAGACTCACGGCACTGCATCCCCAGTGGTTCCAGTGCAATCTCTGGACACACGGCACTGCATCCCCAGTGGTGCGAGTGCACTCTCTGGAGTCACTGCACTGCATCCCCAGTGGTGCCAGTGCACTCTCTGGACTCACTGCACTGCATCCCCAGTGGTGCCAGTTCACTCTCTGGACTCACTGCACTGCATCCCCAGTGGTGCCAGTACACTCTCTGGACTCACTGCACTGCATCACCTGTGGGGCCAGTGCACTCTCTGGACTCACTGCAGTGCATCCCCAGTGGTGCCAGTGCACTCTCTGGACTCACTGCTCTGCATCCCCAGTGGTGCCAGTGCACTATGTGGACTCACTGCAGTGCATCACCAGTGGTGCCAGTGCACTCTGTGGACTCACTACACTGCATCCCCAATGGTGCCAGTGCACTCTCTGGACTCATTGCACTGCATCCCCAGTGGTGCCAGTGCACTCTCTGGACTCACTGCAGTGCATCCCCAGTGGTGCCACTGCACTCTCTGGACTCACTGCACTGCATCCCCAATTGCCCCAGTGCACTCTCTGGAGTCACTGCACTGCATCACCAGTGGTGCCAGTGTACTCTCTGGACTCACTGCACTGCATCCCCAGTGGTGCCAGTGCATTCTCTGGACTCACTGCAGTGCATCCCCAGTGGTGCCACTGCACTCTCTGGACTCACTGCACTGCATCCCCAGTGGTGCCAGTGCACTCTCTGGACTCACTGCAGTGCATCACCAGTGGTGCCAGTGTACTCTCCGGACTCACTGCACTGCATCCCCAGTGGTGCCAGTGCACTCTCTGGACTCACTGCACTGCATCCCCAGTGGTGCCACTGCACTCTCTGGACTCACTGCACTGCATCCCCAGTGGTGCCAGTGCACTCTCTGGACTCACAGCACTGCATCTCCAGTGGTGCCAGTGCACTCTCTGGACTCACTGCACTGCATCCCCAGTGGTGCCAGTGTACTCTCTGGACTCACTGAAGTGCATCCCCAATGTTGCCAGGGCACTCTCTAGACTCACGGCACTGCATCCCCAGTGGTGCCAGTGCAATCTCTGGACTCACTGCACTGCATCCCCAGTGGTGCCAGTGCACTCTCTGGACTCACTGCAGTGCATCCCCTGTGGTGCCAGTGCACTCTCTGGACTCACTGCACTGCATCCCCAGTGGTGCTAGTGCACTCTCTGGACTCACTGCACTGCATCCCCAGTGGTGCCAGTGTACTCTCTGGACTCACTGAAGTGCATCCCCAATGTTGCCAGGGCACTCTCTAGACTCATGGCACTGCATCCCCAGTGGTGCCAGTGCAATCTCTGGACTCACGGCACCGCATCCCCAGTGGTGCTAGTGCACTCTCTGGAGTCACTGCACTTCATCCCCAGTGGTGCCAGTGCACTCTCTGGACTCACTGCACTGCATGCCCAGTGGTGCCAGTGCACTCTGTGGACTCACTGCAGTGCATCCCCAGTGGTGCCAGTGCACTCTCTGGACTCTCTGCACTGCATACCCAAAGTGCCAGTGCACTCTCTGGACTCACTGCACTGCATCCCCAAAGTGCCAGTGCACTCTCTGGGCTCACTGCACTGCATCTCCAGTGGTGCCAGTGCACTCTCTGGACTCACTGCAGTGCATCCCCAGTGGTGCCAGTGCACTCTCTGGACTCACAGCACTGCATCCCCAGTGGTGCCAGGGCACTCTCTGGACTCACTGCATTGCATCCCCGGTGGTGCCAGTGCACTCTCTGGACTCACTGCACTGCATCCCAAGTGGTGCCAGTGCACTCTCTGGACTCACTGCAGTGCATCCCCAGTGGTGCCAGTGCACTCTCTGGACTCTCTGCAGTGCATCCCCAGTGGTGCCAGTGCACTCTCTGGACTCACTGCACTGCATCCCCAGTGGTGCCAGTGCAGTCTCTGGACTCACTGCACTGCATCTCCAGTGGTGCCAGTACACTCTCTGGAGTCACTGCAGTTCATCCCCTGTGGGGCCAGTGCACTCTCTGGCCTCAATGCACTGCATCCCCAGTGGTGCCAGTGCACTCCCTGGACTCACTGCACTGCATCCCCAGTGGTGCCAGTGCAGTCTCTGGACTCACTGCACTCCATGCCCAGTGGTGCCAGTGCACTCTCTGGACTCACTGCAGTGCATCCCCAGTGGTGCCAGTGCACTCTCTGGACTCACTGCACTGCATACCCAGTGGTGCCAGTGCACTATCTGGACTCATTGCAGTGCCTCCCCAGTGGTGCCAGTGCACTCTCTGAGTCACTGCACTGCATCCCCAGTGGTGCCAGTGCACTCTCTGGACTCACTGCACTGCATCCCCAGAGGTGCCAGTGTAGTCTCTGGATTCACTGCACTCCACCCCAGTGTTGCCAGTACACTCTCTGGACTCACTGCACTGCATCCCCAGTGGTGCCAGTGCACCCTCTGGACTCACTGCAGTGCATCCCCAGTGGTGCCAGTGCACTCTCTGGACTCACTGCAGTGCATCCCCAGTGGTGCCAGTGCACTCTCTGGACTCACTGCACTGCATCCCCAGTGGTGCCAGTGCACTCTCTGGACTCACTGCACTGCATCCCCACTGGTGCCAGTGCACTCTCTGAGTCACTGCACTGCATCCCCAGTGGTGCCAGGGCACTCTCTGGACTCACTGCATTGCATCCCCAAAGGTGCCAGTGCACTCTCTGGACTCACTGCACTGCATCCCCAGTGGTGCCAGTGCACTCTGTGGACTCACTGCACTGCATCCCCAGTGGTGCCATTGCACTGTCTGGACTCACTGCACTGCATCCCCAGTGGTGCCAGTGCACTATCTGGACTCACTGCAGTGCATCACCAGTGGTGCCAGTGCACTCTGTGGACTCACTACACTGCATCCCCAGTGGTGCCAGTGCACTCTCTGGACTCATTGCACTGCATCCCCAGTGGTGCCAGTGCACTCTCTGGACTCACTGCAGTGCATCGCCAGTGGTGCCAGTGCACTCTCTGGACTCACTGCACTGCATCCCCAATTGCGCCAGTGCACTCTCTGGAGTCACTGCACTGCATCCCCAGTGGTGCCAGTGCACTCTCTGGACTCACTGCACTGCATCCCCAGTGGTGCCAGTGCACTCTCTGGACTCACTGCAGTGCATCCCCAGTGGTGCCAGTGCACTCTCTGGAATCACTGCAGTACATCCCCAGTGGTGCCAGTGCACTCTCTGGACTCACTGCACTGCATCCCCAGTGGTGCCACTGCACTCTCTGGACTCACTGCACTGCATCCCCAGTAGTGCCAGTGCACTCTCTGGACTCACTACACTGCATCCCCAGTGGTGCCAGTACACTCACTGGACTCACTGCACTGCATCCCCAGTGGTGCCAGTGCACTCTCTGGACTCACTAAACTGCATCACCAGTGGTGCCACTGAACTCTCTGCACTCACTGCACTGCTTCCCCAGTGGTGCCAGTGCACTCACTGGACTCACTGCAGTGCATCCCCGCTGGTGCCAGTGCACTCTCTGGGCTCACTGCAGTGCATCCCCAGTGGTGCCAGTGCACTCTCTGGACTCACTGCACTGCATCCCCAGTGGTGCCAGTGCGCTCTCTGGAGTCACAGCACTGCATCCCCAGTGGTGCCAGTGCAAATCTCTGGACTCACTGCACTGCATCCCCACTGGTGCCAAAGCACTCTCTGGACTCCCAGCACCGCATCCCCCGTGGTGCCAGTGCACTCTCTGGACTCACTGCACTGCATGCCCAGTGGTGCCAGTGCACTCTCTGGACTCACTGTACTGCATACCCACTGGTGCCAGTGCACTCTGTGGACTCACTGTACTGCATCCCCAGTGGTGACAGTGCACTCTCTGGACTCACTGCAGTGCATCCCCAGTGGTGCCAGTGCACTCT